>NW_023467668.1:0-6444 GCF_013731165.1 Rhagoletis pomonella
CCCCCTCTTTGCTCTGTTGGCTCTGTGTGTGTGCGCTAGCCGGCGCTCCTAAATTTATTGTTATTATGAGAATTTTATGCATGAACTTGTGCACGCATTTAATTAAATTTTATGAGCATTTTTCGGCAAATAAAAGCAAAGGTTTTTATTGTTTGAATTATGTGCGCATTTCCACATTCATAGGTACTACATAAGTATGTATGTATGCATGGTTATACAGATATACCTTTTAGCTGGCGCTGATTTTGAGTGTCTTTTGCAGTTTTTCCTCTCTCATTTTTTGCTTAAGGATGAATAAAAAATATATAAAATGACCTAGAAGAAAGTGAGGAAAATGCGGGCGAGGACAACGTGGATTGGCGGAGGTTAGAATTTACTTGTTTTATTTTCATATCCTTTTGGGAATAATATTTTTTTTGAGCGGTAGATCCCTTTTCACACGCAATAAAAAAACAAAAAATTGAATATTAAAATGACTTTGACGCTAAGGAGTGGCGTATTTGTTTTGAAGATGCGCCCCTGGCTGTGCTTTAAAATTGTGGCAATTGGTTTTCATAGGTGGCAGTTAACAGAAAACGATTGTAATCTAATTTTTGCAGACAATGCTTTAAAATTTGGTACTAAAATAAGTAAAAATGATGGATTTATATTCTAATTCAGCGGCCTCAAATTCATTTAACAAGTTTAATTTTAGTGATAAGACAGCTCAAAGTAGTGTTACTACCCTGCAGAAAACTAGACCTTTTGCCGACAGTACTAGTTCTAGGTAAATACCCAAGCAATGCTTTCAACTGTCCAGTTTTACACGGCGATGTCATTGGCGGTGGCAATTGTCGCTGTAGTTCGGAACTAGCGCTTTGTCAGACTGTCTCTAAATTTTACTGCAGGGTATATACCAGCGGTCGGCATTCTAACACATTCAAACGACTCAAAACTGAGACTGTGTGCGTTAAATGCACTGCTCAGCTGCCGCTCTTTGTAAACGTGTGAAACACACATGTGCTCAGAGAGCGCTCATTGAGCTAGGGCCTGAGCTAGGACCACTGCTATATACTACATAGTTGCGTTTTTAGATTTTTCTTCAATACATTTTCTCAGTAAAGAAATACCACTTATCTACCATTTTCTGCGGGCAATCTTTTCACACATTATTAGGAAAATTTCTAAGCTCTCAATTGAACATAGAATAAAACCGCGATCCATTCCGGGTATACAACAGAAATTCCAAAAAAATACTACTATTTGGAAACCACTATTTTCGTTACGGTTAAATTGAACTTTTTCTCATTAAAATGATGAAAAAAAATTTAACACTTAATTGCATTATTATCTTCTGTATGCGTCTCCATCACTGCTTTTTAAGAATACAATGCAAAAAGCAAAATATTAACTTAAAACCGTCGTGATCTTTGTAGAGAGCAAAAATTTATTTATAAGCAGCGTTAGAATATTCTGCTTCGGTCAACGGCAGGGCTGCCAGATATCTCTGTTGCCAAACCTGGACACTTAAGGGGGGGGAGAGGCCTCTCGCTCCCTTCCCTTTCGTTTCGACAAAAATTACGTACGAAAGGATGTAGTAAAATTTTATTGTGACAAACAAAAACAAAAACATAAAAACATGAGATCATGAGATCATTACAACGTACACCAGCAAAACAAAACAATTTATCACAACTAAAGCACAGAGAATTTTTCACAATGCATGTACCTTTTTGTTCCTTATGAAAAAAAATACAGTTTATACTAAATACATCAGAAAACATAAAAATAAAATTACTATACTTTGTGCAAAACTCGGGAAAATGCAATAAATTTGCATACAAATTCGCAACTTTCTATTCAGACTTTTTTATAAAAATTTTGAAAATGAAGTTTCGCAGCCCATAAAAATTTAGTTGATTTTTGGTATTGTTTTTACTGATAGTTTCTTCCATACAAACTGTGTTCGAAACTATTTTGTATGTGGAAGACACTTTCAGCAAAAAATAAATAATTGCAAAAAATCAACGAAATTTTCTGGTAACTTGAGACTACTTGCACTTTACTAATGAAGTCAAAGCTACATTTTCAAAATTTTCTAAAAGATCTGATTAGAAATTGTGATCAGATGAAAGAGTCTCCGAGCCAATAATTTTGTACGGCACGGTACTTATAAGTAATCTAGGTTTCAGGAAGGAAATAAAATTAAATACAAGGTAACATTAAAATATCAGTCATTTGTTTCGTTGCTGTGAGCTTGTTTCAAAACTTCTGGCCTTTGCTTAATATAATTGTAAAACTCTGTGCATGTCATTTTAACGTATTTAGGTACATACTTATATTAATCATTTACTATTGCTTGTGCAAAACGTGCTAAATTAAAAAAAAAAAATCGCATATGAAAGAGCACCAACCCAACTCGTAATAAATTTATGTATACAAATTTTAGTATTTAGTATAGAATTATTCAATTGAAATACCCCAATATTAAATGAAGCGCTTTGCACTTAACAGATGCTTTTTCATAATTAAGTTAAAAAATATTTAAATATTAAAAAAAAATAAACAAATCTAAGGCAAAGCAATGCAAATATTTTAAGCAATTAAATGTTTAATAGGTACATTTGCATTTCTGGTAAAATCGGAAGCAAAAACAGTAAACAAAATACTCTTTTTCTCTGAGTTGATTTACATTTGATAATAGCAAGAATGGCAATTCAATGCATTACTACATACCACACCTGCAATAAAAAATTATTTGGAAATATCTCAGAAAAAGGAAATTATCCAATTTACAAATCGAAACTATGTATATTCATTTGTTGAAAATATTTTACAAAATAAAATTCAAGAAATTTCGACTTTTACTACAAACATATATACCTTACTTTGAAGAGTTTTGGCTATATTTCATTGGTTTATTTTATGTTTAATATTTTTTTTATAAAAGCCTTTCTTCTTCTTCTTCTTCTTTTTTGGCGCTGTAACCGCCTAAGCGATTTTGGCCGAGTTCAGCAAAGCACGCCAGTCGTTTCTCCTCTGTGCCAACTGACGCCAATTGGAAACGCCAAGTGAAGCCAAGTCCTTCTCCACCTGATCTTTCCATCGCAGTGGGGGCCTCCCTCTTCCTCTGCTACCTCCAGCGGGTTCCGAGTTGAATACTTTCAGAGCTGGAGCGTCGGTGTCCATTCGAACGACATGGCCAAGCCAGCGGAGCCGCTGTATTTTAATTCGCTGCACTATGTCCATATCGTTGTAAAGCTCATACAGCTCATCGTTCCATCGTCTGCGGTACTCGCCGTCGCCAACGCGTAAAGGACCGTAAATCTTCCGCAAAATCTTTCTCTCAAACACCCCAAGAGCCGCCTCATCGGATGTTGTCATTGTCCATGCTTCTGCGCCATATACCAGCACGGGCATGATGAGTGACTTATAGAGCGTGGTTTTCGTACGTCGAGAGAGGACTTTACTCCTGAATTGCCTACTCAGTCCAAAGTAGCACTTGTTGGCAAGAGTGATTCTACGTTGGATTTCAATGCTGACATTATTATCGGTGTTAATGCTGGTTCCCAAGTAAACGAAATTCTCTACTTTCTCGAAATTGTAACTGTCAACAGTGACGTGGGTGCCAAGGCGCGAATGTGCTGACTGTTTGTTTGATGACAGGAGATACTTCGTCTTGTCCTCGTTTACCACCAGACCCATGCGCTTTGCTTCCCTATCCAACTTGGAAAAGGCAGAACAGACTTCGCGGTTTTTGTTACCGATGATGTCGATGTCATCGGCATAAGCCAGCAATTGCACGCTCTTGTAGTAAATTGTTCCTGAGCGGTTCAGTTCTGCAGCTCTTATTATCTTCTCCAACATCAGATTAAAGAAGTCACATGAAAGGGAGTCGCCCTGTCTGAAACCCCGTTTTGTGGCGAACGGCTCGGAGAGGTCTTTTCCAATTCTGACGGAGCTGGTGGTATTGCTCAACGTCATTTTACACAGCCGTATGAGTTTTGAGGGGATGCCAAATTCAGACATAGCGGCGTATAGGCAACTCCTTTTAGTGCTGTCAAAAGCGGCTTTAAAGTCGACAAATAGGTGGTGAGTGTCGATCCTTTTCTCGCGGGTCTTTTCCAAGATTTGGCGTATTGTGAATACCTGGTCTATGGTGGATTTGCCAGGTCTAAAGCCACACTGATAAGGCCCAATCAGTTCATTGACGGTGGGCTTCAGTCTTTCACACAATACGCTCGATAAGACCTTGTAACCTATGCTTAGAAGGCTGATCCCGCGGTAGTTGGCGCGAATGGCGGGGTCACCTTTCTTGTGGATTGGGCAGAGCACACTTAAATTCCAGTCGTCAGGCATTCGTTCATCTGACCATATTCTGCACAAGAGTTGATGCATGCACCTTATCAACTCCTCGCCGCCGTACTTGAATAGCTCAGCTGGCAGGCTGTCAGCTCCAGCGGCTTTGTTGTTTTTCAGCCGCGTTATTGCTATACGTACCTCGTCATAGTCAGGCGGTGGAACGTCGACTCCGTCATCATCGACTGCGGGCTCGGGTTCTTCTTCTCCACAACTTTCCGTGCTGCTACCATTTAGTAGGGCGGAAAAGTGTTCCCTCCATAATTTAAGTACGCTCTGGACATCAGTTACTAGGTCGCCATTATTGTTCTTACAGGAGTGCGCCCCGGTCTTTAAACCTTCCGTAAGTCGCCTAACTCTCTGGTAAAATTTTCGGGCATTCCTCCTGTCGGCCAGCATTTCAAGCTCTTCGCACTCACGTATTTCTGCCTCTCTCTTCTTGTTGCGGCAAATACGTCTCGCTTCCCTCTTCAGATCCCTATAGCGGTCCCACATAGCGCGCGTTGCGCCCGATCGCAGCGTGGCCCTGTAGGCGGCATCTTTTTTCTCTGCAGCTTCCTGACACTCCTCATCGTACCAGTTGTTCTTTCGGGCTCGCTGAAATCCGACTACTTCTTCGGCGGCGGTACTTAATGAGCGGGAAATGTGGTTCCACTGCTCGCATATGTCGGTTTGTTGAAGAGTGCTCTCTGAGAGCAGGTGTGAGAGTCGAGTAGCGAAAGCGCTGGCTGTCTGCTGTGATTGCAGCTTTTCGACGTTAAGCTTTCCTTGCATATTTGGGCGCACATTTTTTGCTGCACAGAGGCGGGTGCGTATCTTGGCTGCAACAAGATAGTGGTCCGAGTCGATGTTTGGGCCTCGGAGTGTGCGTACGTCTAAAACACTGGAAGCGTGCCTTCCGTCTATCACAACATGATCGATTTGGTTTCTCGTTTTTCGATCCGGAGACAGCCAGGTAGCTTGATGGATCTTTTTATGCTTGAACCTAGTACTGCATACTACCATGTTTCGGGCCCCGGCGAAGTCGATCAGCCTCAATCCGTTGTCGGACGTTTCGTCGTGGAGGCTGAATTTTCCGACGGTGGTTCCAAAGATCCCTTCTTTGCCCACCCTGGCATTGAAGTCGCCAAGCACGATTTTGATATCATGACGGGGGCAGCGCTCGTACGTGTGGTGCTCCAAGCGCTCATAGAAGAGATCCTTGGATGCCTCATCCTTCTCTTCCGTCGGGGCATGGGCGCAGATGAGCGAGATGTTGAAGAATCTCGCTTTGATGCGGATTGTGGCTAGACGCTCGTCCACCGGGGTGAACGACAGTACTCGGCGACGGAGTCTCTCTCCAACCACAAATCCAACTCCGAATTTGCGCTCCTTTACATGGCAGCTGTAGTAGACGTCGCAAGGCCCCAGACATTCTTTGCCTTGCCCCGTCCAACGCATTTCTTGGATGGCGGTGATGTCAGCTTTTGTCCTTACGAGGACATCAACCAGCCGGGCAGAGGCACCTTCCCCATTAAGGGTCCGGACATTCCAGGTGCATGCCCTCAAATCGTAGTCCTTTAAACGTTTGCCGTGGTCGTCATCATAAGGGGGGGTCTCATCCGAGGCTTTGCCTTGCTTCTTCACTGGAAGTGGTTTTTTACGTGGCGGGTCCCAAGCCCAGCGCACAACCCATTGCTGGGACGGGGGTGGTTTCGCAACCAAATACACGTTTATATAGCGAGCCGCTTGCTCCAAGCAGACACCCGCTTGCAGCCGCACCTACTGGTGAACAGACGCTGCAGACTTCAGTGAGCCCTTAAACCGAATAAGTCAGAGTGGCCCCACCGAAGCTCCCTCTCTTTCTGCCGTGACCCAAGGCTCCACTCGGATTGGTTACCGCATCTCGCACATGGGTTGCTCACGTTGCCCAGAGTGCGCGAACGAGGACGCAAGAGTCGGGATTGAGTATAGCCATGCAACTGTAACTGCATACCCAGCGCAATGACTATACCCCATTGCACTTTCTAGTTATACAATAAACACCATATTAAACCCCTTTTCAAACTTTGTATAAAAGTTATAAAACTTCGACAAATTTTCAAACTTTTTATTTAGAATTTTTAC
>NW_023467669.1:0-6443 GCF_013731165.1 Rhagoletis pomonella
GCAGCTTCATATTTATACATATGCAAGAGAATATGTAAATGTTGAATTTGTTTTCAGCTTTCAAAATTTCTGATATGTATAAGCTCCTTTAACAGCACTGTGTAACTGTGAATATGAACTACTAGAGTAACCTTATACAAATCGTAAATTTTTTGTGTTAATTTTTGCCAGCGCACCAATGTATTTTACTCTTGAAGAAGACCTATTTTAGAAATGTTCATACATTGTGTTTAAAAATATCTTCAAACGTAAAAACTTAAAGCAGCCCTGAAAGAATCATTCGTGTGAACTCAGCAAAAACCCGACGAAAGTTCTACGCTTATGAAAGATATACTTCATATTCATTTCATGAAAGATTATTTTCAAAAACTACCAATTAAATTCGTTTCGCCTGGGACGTTTTTAAAGTACTATTATCCATATAAGTTAAAGAAATCATAAAAATTCAATTTGGGTTGCCCTTAGAAACCTCCTCTTAAATTTGTCGCAGAGTGTAATTTATATGCAGTGGCGTATGAGCAACTTTTTATACCATGGATACTAGTGGTGGCAAACTATCTCGATAGGACTATCCACAGTATCGGTGGTGCATTCCTATCGCAACAATCCATGGTGCCAAATATCGACAGTAGATGATATCGATAGTATCGACGATACGTCATACCTATATAAATATGTAGACGTGTTGTGAACTTCATAGCGTCATTTCGCAGAACTAGCGGGCATAGTGATAGGTACGCATAGCGTAACTAAATAATTTTGCAAATTTTTGGTTTTTTGGGTATAAATTTTTCTTCTCGATGCCAGTAAAATTACAAATGAAGCGCTCTAAGCTCAGGCCACCTGGGGCCGCAGTTTGGCGAGCTTTGGACGGCCTAATTCGTTAGGTTATAATTAATCACTCCAGTCTCAGTTTATCTTTTAATGAAAGTACTTAAAAAATTGAACAGAAGAAAAATTAATAAATAAATAACAGGCTCTGTGCCAAATTTTTGCATCTGTGCTAAAGCCTGTTCTGTTGTAATGAAATAAAGTTACCAATGAAGAAAATCGATCGATCGATAAATAAAAAAGTAACTAAAATATCATTTCAACAAAGTATCTAAAATACTTTTATTGAATTCTTTTACTAAGCACGATCTGTCAGTTTATTTTTACCATGTTTATTCGTTTTTATATTGAAATGAAAGGTTTATACATACAATGTAAATGTTAAAACAAAATTAGAAATTTTTTAAATTCTGGGAAAGCTGATTAACAATCAGCATTATGTACGTGCAGTTAAAAAAAATAGTAGTACTACTGTCATAAAAAGGCAGGTTAAGAAAAATGATAACAATGCTATCGCCAGCAATAAATTATTTGATTATGTTATCAAATCCGCTGAGTAGCCCAAATATTAATAAATATTACGAGATTTATAATTTCTTCCGAATTTCACGAAACGGCGAGCGCAAGTATTTCCCCGAAAAAATGAACAAATTGCGGTACGCGGCTACACCCACATATGGGCAAATCACAGAAAGAGTACCTAAACAAAAAATTGGGAAAATGCAAGTACATAATTAAAATTTTCACATTTTTATATCAAGAATGACATAGTACAATATTCATTAATTTCATATTTCTTTTCACACTTATTTGAGAAATATGATTTGGCCCTCTTATTTCTTGAAATAAATATCTTTATTTAAACTGCTACATATTTAATCGCTTTAAAACAATCGCTGCTAACCACAAAAAGAGTAAGGTCCAAAACAAAAATATACAATAATTTAAATGTTATTCCAACCTTCAGTTTCCTTTTTAACCGACTTCCAAAAAAGGAGGAGGTTATCAGTTCGTCGAAATATTTTTTGACGTAGAATACGTCTTACCTTAAGGTATGGGGGCTATGTTCAAATGTTGTAGTTGTAATTTTTAGAGCTTCACAAAAACGCTTATTGCACGAGAACTAATAAAGCGATTTCAAAGAAAAGTGTGGCGTTTCAAAGATAAAATTCCAAACCTGTCGACAGATTCATTTTTGTAAATAACCAATTCGGTTTCTGTCGTAAAAACAACGGTAAACATTGCCTTATTTTGGGGTCAATTTTGAGCCTTTAAAGTGCTCTAGCAACTTATTGTTGGCATATATAACTTTCATTTTCGGGATATAGGTTCTTTGGAGCAGTAGAAATATTATCGGGTACAAATTTTATATAAAGTTAACAAATATTGAGCATTTTAAGGCAAAAAATTGTTGAAAAAATTTGCAAATTTTTTTCATTACCAAAATGCTCGAAAACCGCTCAAATGATTTTGTTTTTGTTTTCTTTAATCAAAAATTCAAGAGTTTTCCTTTCGTTTGGTATATGGGAAGTATTGGTTGATATCTTCTATATATCTTTATTTTATTCAAATATATGGGCATAAATGATTTTCCATACAAAATCACCTCGTCATCATTTTGCAAACACGTGCATGCATTGGAAGTGTGGGAAGGAGACAAAAAGTATGTATGTGTGCGTAAGTACATATTTCGGCTTTTGATTAACAAATGGAGCAATATTTATAACCTAATCACAGCGTATGTACATATGTTGATTGCAGTTAATGTGGATCTGTTTCTATTTTTTATACTAATATATATACACGAAAACTTTTTGAAGTGAAGCAAAACTTAGAAAAAGACCAATCGAAGAATAAAAGTGAAGGTGAGTACGTACATTGATAAAGAAAAGGATAAAGGCAAAGGTAAAAATAAAAACAAAAACAAAGTTCCGCAAAGATAAAGCCAAAAATTAAGAACAAAGGAAATTTAAACACCTTACTTTTATATATAAGGGCAAAGGTGAAGGGGAATATGTATATAAAAAATATGATAAACATAAAAATAAAAACAAAGATAAATACATATAAAGAAAAAGATGAGGATGAGGATACCGATAAAAGTATAAATGAAGATAGAGGAAGGAAGATTAAAATAAAAGTAGTTGTAGAGAAAAGGATATAGATAGAGGCACAGAGACTCAATCTGGGAACTATTTCGGGATTTTAGCGATTTTCGGGATTCTCGGGACTTATAGATATAATAACCGATATTTTGTGGGTTTTGTGATCGATATTTTTATCGATTTTGTTATCGAAATTGATATCGATACTGTTATTGATTTTGCTATCGATATTTTCGGAACTTATCGATATAATGGTCGATATTTTTATCGATTTTGTTACCGATATTTTGATTGATTTTGTCATGGATATTGTTATCCACGTTGTTATCGATTTTATTATCGATTATTTAACGATATTTTTATCGATTTTGTTATCGATTTTGCTATCGATTTTGTTGTCGATATTTTTATCGATTTTGTCATCAATACTTTTACCGGTTTTGTTACCGATATTTTTAATCGATATTGTTATCGCTTTTGTTATCGATATTTTTATCAGTTTTACTATCGATATTTTTATCGATTTAGCTATCGATGTTGTTATCACTTTTGATGTCGATATACTTGTCGATTTTGTTATCGACTTTGTAATCGATTTTGTAATCCATTTTTTGATAGATCTTGTAATCGATATTTTTATTAATTTTGTTATCAATATTTTTATCGATTTTGTTATCGAGTTTGCTATCGATATTGATATCGATTTTTTATCGATATTACTATCGCTTTTGTTATCGATATTTTTTTCTTAGTGTGTGCTTTCGTTTTTGACTTGGATATGCTCTTAACCATACGACGTATTCTACGTTTAAATTTAGCGGCTGTATCTCCGATACAGCCTGCAGACCAAGACGAAGGCGCTGGACTGTTCCTTTTTTTATGTATGTTACCGCATAACTTTGGACCACGTCAACCGATTTCAATAATTCTTTCTTCATCGGAGAGATAGTAGGCCTCATGCATAAAAAGTAAGCTTAAGCTCCGACTCGATTTTCAGTACAAATTCTTGAGCTTGAGCTCACTTCATCAGTGCAAAAATTGAGTCTGAGCTTAAGCTCACTTTTTATGCATGAGGCCCAGTGTCTCAGAGGTAATAATCTGGTTAAGATCCGATCAGTGGATCATGATATATATATATATATATATAGAAGCCGCTTTTTGTTTTGCTAAAAAGTACTTGTATAACGAATTCTTTTAACTTCGTTATCGTCGCTCCCAACGAAGAGTAGCACATCTCAAATTACCGTGGAAGACTAGCACTTTTCGCTATTCGCGTCGAAGACTAGCACATTTCATTATTCGCGTCGAAAAGTAGCACATTTCAGATTCTCGCGTGGAAGACTAGCACATTTCACTAATCGCGTGGAAGACTAGCACATTTCAGATTTTTGCGTGGAAGACTAGCACATTTCGTTATTTGCGTGGAAGACTAGCACATTTCAGATTTTTGCGTGGAAGAGTAGTACATTTCGTTATTTGCGTGGAAGACTAGCACATTTCAGATTTTTGCGTGGAAGACTAGCACATTTCAGATTTTCGCTTGGAAGAGTAGCATATTTCAGATTGTTAAGCCGCGAAAACTGCACGTCTCCGGTTTAAAGTAAATCATAAAAGCATAATATATATTGAAAATTCAAACGTTTATTCTATATTTCTTTAATTGTATTATGAAAATCATGAAATTCAGACGGTATATACCGTTTACTAATCATTTGTTGAATATCATCCACTTTTCTTTTTTTTAAAGGTATTTTTCCCTTGTAAGCTTTAGGCAATTCACAGTGTTTCATGGTTGACCATTGAACATTTTTATACCCGAGCGCACTTGTGCACAAGGGTATTATAACTTTGTTCACATAACGGTTGTTTGTAACAGGCAAAACGAATCGAGATAGATATAGACAAATGTATACATAAATGATCAGAATGAAAAGAGAAATCGATTAAGCGGTGACTGTCTGTCCGTCCGTCCGTCCGTCCGTCCGTCCGTCCGTCCGTCCGTCTGTGCACACGATAACTCGAGTAAAAATTGAGATATCTTAACGAAACTTGGTACGCGGACTTCTTTTGGGCATGGGACGGATGGTATTGAAAATGGGCGAAATCGGACAATAACCACGCCTACCTCCCATATAACGGTAATTTTCAGAAATACGAAAAGTGCGATATTTTAGTAACTACTGAAGATAATTCACTCAAAATTGATATTTGCAATGAGTTCTAGACGAAAAATAAGAATATTAAAAAATTTTGGCAAATGGGCGTAGCCACGCCTACTTATGGTTACATGTGTATATCTTGGTAACCGCTGCACCAATTTCTTCCAAACTTGGCACAGTTGTTGGTCCTGCTACAACATACCAAATGGCCGAAAATTTTTAAAATCGGACAATAACCACGCCCACATCCCATATAATGGTAATTTAGAAAAATACGAAATCCTCGATAAATCAGTAAATATTAAAGCTAATTTATTCAAAATAGATGGTGGCAACAATTCTTTACCAAGAAATACGTTTATGATAAAATTTTGGAAAATGGGCGTGGCACCGCCCACTTATGATCACATATATGTATCTCGGTAACCGTTCCACCAATTTGTACCAAACTCGGTATGGTTATTGTGCTTGCCACATAAAAGCAAACCGTTGAAAATTATTGAAATCGGACTAAATTACGACCGCTTTTCATATAACGGTATATTTCAGAAATGCTTGAAACTGCAATATTTCGAAATTTAAGCACGCTAATTTACTTAAAATTTATACACCCCGGCTTATTGTGTAGCGGTAGTTTTCGGAAAGGTGGAAAAACATATATTTAATAATTGCGCCGGGTATTTAATGTTCGGCTCCGCCCGAACTTAGACTTTCTTACTTGTTTTTCATCAGGTTCAACTTCTCCTCGCTTTGCATAAAGTCGTATTTTACTGCCATGTCTACTTGATTTTTGCTATTTTTTATTGTAATTTTCCGTACATGTGATATCTTAATTTTTTGCCAATGAAAATATTTGGACAGTTCTTCGAAGGAAAATATTTCATTTGCGTTTGCGTTGTTGAAAATTTGTTGAGTTTTTTTAGTATTCTCCTGGGCTTTAAACTTGGGCCAATATGGATTTTTTTAAGAGAATTGACTTTATTTTAATTGAAGGTTTTTTAAGTAAATAAATAAACATAACATAAATAATATCACTTTGAAACGGGGTGCTCTTGATATGATACTGTATGTATATGTTTTTTCGTATTTATTTATAAATAAAGATTCCCTGAGAAAGACGCGAATGTCGAAAGGTGTAGGAGGAAAAATAAACGTTTATTTTACTTGTAATAACCGGCCAAAAGGCTCCATATACAACACTAAACTTTCAGCATGACCGAAGAAAAATAATTATAGTATAAACATACATATTTATGTAACTTTTTTTTTTAACGGCTGCTACAACCTTATATGAACTGCCTTGCGTATCCCTCTTCCACACAAAAATCTGAAATGTGCTAGTCTTCCA
>NW_023467670.1:0-6443 GCF_013731165.1 Rhagoletis pomonella
TTAAATCGAGTACCACCATCTTATAACATAGACTTTAATAGTACGGACTTTACGTCTACCGTTGGCAGAATTTTTTTAATAATCGGAATTTACAACTTGGTATTTGAGTCTTTGAACATGGAATTGTTTCCCATTCTCGATGCAACTTATTTGACAGACGAACAGCGACAGATCGAAGGGGAGATATATAACCTATATCCAGCGCCGGTTCAATGGACCGACACCGAAATAGCCGCCCTCAATGGTAAAATATTTGCTTACGTTGGCCAACCATGGTTGATAAAATCCCATGCCATACACCAAATGAATGAGTTGGAAATATGTGAGAGAGCATATCGGGAACTGAAGGCGAATGAGGTGTCAACACCTCAGGGTCGTCCTTTAAATGTCGCTAATCAGATCGAACACGTAATTGATACGGGTGATGCAAAACCCGTCATGAAACGCCAGTATCCAGTATCGCCATATGTGGCTGAACAAGTTCAAGACGAATTGGATAAAATGCGTAGTCGTGACATCATTATGACCATCGAAGAAAGCCCTTGGCGGTCACCAATTCTGGCTGTAAAGAAGAAAGACGGAACGTGTCGCGTGTGCTTGGACGCAAGAGAATTGAATAAAATCACCGTTACAAATGCCTATCCAATTACGGATACTAATCAAATTTTAGCTCGACTAAAATCAGCAAAATACCTAACCTCCTTCCTTTGAGAAAATCGAGTCAACTGAAACCCGCTTTTGCATTCCGTAACAGACTTTACGCTTTTCGTCGCATGACGATGGGTTTGAGAAATTCACCGCTCACATTAGCTATTCTCATTGATAAAATTTTCCGTGATTTGGTTCCACATGCATTCGCTTATGTGGATGATTTCATAATTTGCACTTCGACGTTTGAAGAACACGTTAAGATATTGGCTATCGTTGCAAAACGTCTGGCTGGGGCCGGCTTAGCCATCTCAACATTGAAATCGAATTTTTGTTGTAAACGATTGGAGTTCCTGGGCTACGTTTTGTCTCAAGAGGGTTTATCTGCGAATCCATCTCGTATTCGAGCGATTGTGGAATTTGCACGGCCCAAAACGGCAAAAGAAGTCAGACGGTTCGTTGGTGCAGCAGGCTGATACCGTAAATTTATTCCGAAAACCGAAAAAGACACATTGAATGGAATACCGCTGCTGAGCAAGCCTTTTTCAAACTGAAAGAGTGTTTAACTACCACTCCCGTTCTGACTATGGCCGATTATTCAAAACCATTCAAGGTTTATACCGATGCCTCGCTTATCGTAGCGGGAGCTGTTCTAGTACAAGAACATGATGGGAATGAACGTGTGGTTCAGTATTTTTCTAAGAAATTCTCGAAAGCCGAAAAAAGTTACACAGCATCTGAACGAGACTGAACAAACTCTCAAAGAACCAACTGGCCGTTTATGCCGTTGGGCGATCCGATTATCACCATACGATCTCAAAACTATTCATAAACCAGGAAAACATTTAGAACTTTCTGACGCCTTATCTCGTTCTTTTGCTCTTCTCAACATCGTTCGTAGAAATCCAATTGACCTTCCGAGTAATTTTCACGTTAATCGTATCCCAATCACATCCGTGATCGACATTGACCCAAACACGTGCGATAAATGGTACAACAAAATGCATGCCATGGCCTCAAAACAACCATTAGATAGATATAAAATCGAGAACAACCTTCTATATCATCGATTGAAATTTTACAATCAAAGTGCGGAAATACTGTGGACACTTTGTGTACCATCTTCTAACAGAGCAGTCCTCGATGAAAATCATAACCAACATTCGCATCAGGGTGTTTGGAAAACTTATAGACGTATCTCACAACGCAATTACTGGCCAAACATGTATGAGTCCGTTTACCAGTACGTTCGGCAATGTGAACTATGCCACCGCATTAAACCAAGTAATCAGAGTACCAAAACACCTCACGGTGAATATAGAGAACCAAAACGACCGGGTAGGCAATTATCGATTGACTTCGTCGGTAAGCTGCCCATGTCTAAAAATCGTAACCAATGGATCTTCGTAGCCATCGACTGTTACTCGCGATATGTCTGGGCGCAGCCCATGAAAAATGCAAACGCCATATCCGTAGTCAATTATCTTCGACATATATTCAATGGCTTCCCCGAACTCATTATATCAGATAATGGTACTCAATTCATCAGTCAAACTTTCGCAAATCTTTGCGCCGATTATAACATCAAACACATGAAAACGCCTTTGTACCATCCACAAGCCAATCAGGTCGAGGCGACAAACAAAAGCATTAAACTTGGATTACATGCTCACATGGCTGACCTTCTTGAACATTCCTCCTGGGAAAACCATATTTCTCGTGTTATTCATGATACTAACACTTCAGTTCATTCAGCCACGGGCTACACGCCATATTTCCTGCACACTAGTCGTGAATATGTGAAAGATGGAAACGAATATAAATTATTATTGGATGTAAATCCATACCATACTCAGGATGTGGAACAGCGTAAAGTTCTGGCTGATGAACTTCGAGACAAACAGTTCGAACAATATCAACAAACCGCACAACGGGCATTGACCCGCAGAAGAGAACGCCATTTCGAGATAGGCTCGGAAGTGTATATTCCCAATCCTAAACAGTCCGTGGCCGGAGAGGGCTATGCACAAAAACTAGCCCCACCAAAAATTAGAGCCTATGTTTCACGGAAACTTGGTTCAAATTCATATGAACTGATCGATGCTAAACACCGTGTGCTTGGCAATTATTCCGCCGATTTAATCACAACACGTTAACTCATTCAGTACATTCGCCTTCTCAAGAATTTCGATGAATATATGGCGGGCCTCCATACTCCATTGATTCTGCCTTACAGGGTACCCGGCTTGAATAAATTAAGTTAAGTTTTGTTATATCCATAGTTTTGTTATATTATATCCTCAGTACATTGCTAGTAAATCGATCAAAGCAAACAAGAAAAGATTCATAAACAAATCATTTACCAATGCCTTTCATCTACCGTAGCTTATGTAATGCGTACTGAAACTTAATAGTAAAGACGGAACATGTGTACATGCATATGCGCTCAGAGGCGAACTGAACGAATCAGGATGGGGTAAACGAAGATCATGTAGAACGATTTCGATGTAAGGGGTCTAACGTCCAGGCCGTGAATCGCATTCGAACCACCATTCTCATATCCCTACTAAACGCTCCACAGGTTTTTTTGTTAACGTGTCGCTGAAGATGAGAGGGGGATAATGATCTCTTATTTTTATTGGCCAAATAATAGACATAAGAACGATTATGAGAAATGTAAACATAACAAAACTGTCAAAGCTAAACTTCAAAATGGGGGGATTGCCAGATGAATGTACGTAACCAATAGTTATTCAAAACACGAACCACTATATCAGTATAGACACGAATTGACATGGCCACTATGAAAACGCCCACACTGACATACGATAAAAGAATCGGTGGTCACATACCACGAGGCTAGAAAAATATATTTCCTTTTTCCGAATTGGACACGGAGCGAACCACACTCATCAGCCCTCGCAAGAACGGAATTACAACCACGTAATTAAAGTGTATTAAAAGCTGGCGACATTCGGGGAGTCGATTCTCACCCCTCAGTGGAAAGTGGAAATTGAAATCGACTGCGTCCAAGCAAATATAAGGAAAAAGGCTGACTGTAAAAAGCCTTTTTTTCTTGTATCGAGTTAATAGAGGCAAAATGTGCCGTCACATTCCTTCCGGCAAATCCCCAGCCATGTTGTTGCGTAGAATAAAGAAGTTGTTAGCATCAAATCTGGACTATTCATTTCACAGCAATTGAGTCACCATAAGCCGATAATACAAAATCATTACACGTAAGTCAGCCACTTTCTTGCCACCATCCATTGGAAAGGAGCTATCCATCAACCGTAAATAAAGATTCCTGTTTGGACCGACAAACTAAGGTCAAGCAAATCATAGGATTCCTAAAATATGCTAAACGGCAACTATATTTTCTGCATTTTGTGTACTCGCCCTCTTCTTAAAATATTTCAGCCAATCAGAACTCACTTCGCAACTACGTCATTGGAGGAAAACAAATTTTTGACAGCACCATGTCGTAACCTTCTATTCTATGAACCTTGGTTGACACCCATGATCCAACTACACAAGATCTGACAAGATGAAGCAAAAGAAAAAAGTAATTTTCTGTCTGACAATTGTAATTTCGGCGCCATGTTACTTTCTTTGAAAAGTAAACAAAGAATATGAAGACGAAGCATTAGGAAAACAAGTAAGAGCAGCGCTGTCTTCGGCTATGCCGAAGGCTTCATACCTTTCATGAACATCTGCAAATTTTACTTTGACAGATTACTGCTTTTGAATACATCTGCATACATCGATAGAGGAGTTACATACTTATATAAAAAATCGCATCTAAACAATCAGAGGTATGGAAGATATACTTTATATGACACCAATCTAAGTGATTTTCACCGCTATGTGATCGGTATGTAAACCGGTAACACAATTTATTGGGTTTAGTTTCCTACATAAAGGAGATATATCGCAAAAACTGGTATCTGAACAATCAGTGCTATAGGAGATAAAGCTTATACAGCATAGATTTTGACGATTTTCTCAGTAGACTTTGTATTATTATTTATAAAATATCTTACGAAATTTATCGGTTTTAGCTGTTCAAATAAAGAAGTTTTACAGTAAAATCCCATATCTGAACAATCTGATGTTTGGAAGATATATGTTGTAGTCATCCGATCCTTGTTATTTTCACTGTAAGTATTCTGTTAATAATGAGTGAAAATTGTGCGAAACTTCATGTTCCTAGCTGCATAAATGGAGGAGTTATGATAAAAGACCTCATATCTGAACAATCAGTTGTATGGGGGCTGCAGGTTATAGTGACCCGATCTTTATTATTTTCGAGGTAAGTCTTCTGTTGATAATGAGTGAAAACAGCGCGAAATTTCATGGTCCTAGCTACATAAATGGATGAATTATAACGAAAAATCTCATATCTGAACAATCAGTTGTATGGGAGCTATAGGTTATAGTTTCCCGATCTTTTTAATTTTCACTGTAAGTTTTCTGTAGATAATTATTGAAAACAGTGCGGAATTTCATGTTCCTAGCTATATAAATGAAGGAGTTATAACGCAAAATTTTATATCTGAACAATCCGTTGTATGGGAGCTATAGGTTATAGTGACCCGATCTTTGTAATTTTCACTATAAGTATTCTGTTGATAATGGGTGAAAGTGCTGCGAAATTTCTTGTTCTTAACTACATAAATGGAGAAGTTATAATGAAAAATCTCATATCTGAACAATCAGTTGTATGGGAGCTATATGTTATAGTGGTCCGATTCTTCCGGTTCCGACAAATGATTAATACATTATAAAAATACACCCACCTACCAAATTTCATCCGGATATCTGGAAAACTGAGAGACTAGATTGCATACAAACAGACAGACAGACGGACAGACGGACAGACGGACAGACGGACATGGCTAAATCAACTCAGCTCGACGTTCTGATCATATAAGTATACATTTTCATGGGTCTATCTCTTTTTGTTCTGGTACTTACAAACATCGGACCAAAGTTATAATACCATTTCATGCTCATGAAAGGTATAAAAATGCAAGCAATTTTGTAGCACATGTTTCCGCTAACAAATTTATTATTCTTGTACGTGTTTACAACTTATCACCGCGCACTTCATTTTAATTACATTTGCACTATATGCATTATTGAAAATCGCTTAAAAATCACTGAAATAAACCACCGAAAAAATACCCATAAAGAAAGAAACAAAACAGAAATAGCAAACTTCAAAATTACGAACGTCACACACTTTTTTCTCAATCGCTATTACAAATGGCTGCTTCTCAACCGGTCAGATCTGTTCTAATTGGTTCATGGTTGACACCCATTCACATAGAGAATGTGAATGCAAAAGAAAAACTCAATCATATATGATTGTACGTTTATGTGATTGGAATCTGTCATTATCATTCAGTACTAATCAGAGAACAGCTTTGAGTATGATCGAGCCTTTTTGATCACACTCACTAAAAATCAAGCACAAGCGAACGCCACACTCGGCACATAGTAGCCGATCGAGATGCATACCCGACAGCTGCTTTGGTTACGAACGAGTTTGTTCGATCACCCTCGCTATAAATTGAGCACAAGCGAACACCACACTCGGACACCCGCAGCTAACCCGAAAATTTGTGTAACAATGAAACGGACACCCGAACATTGCGATAAAATGCAGGACAACAAAGAAATTTACGCTGAAGGTAACTGGCGCCAATATGTTCCCACAAAGCATACGAAAATGTTGTTGCTTTGTGCTTGTGCATACGCAATGAAAAAATTAGAAGCGAAGTAGACAAAAATGT
>NW_023467671.1:0-6442 GCF_013731165.1 Rhagoletis pomonella
TGTCCTTTTTGTATTTTCATTTACACACATGCACACACACACACACAGAGATGTATTGTAAAGCAAATGTGGACAACACGTGAGTGACATGATACACATATGTTGCCATATTCAAACATTCAATCAAATCAATAATGTTAAAGTGACCAACGGACCTTTGTGCAGACACAGAGCCATCGCCTACACACCGCCATCGGTATTTGCCATATGCCAGCATATTTATTTGGGGGACCGTTTCCCTATTGGTAGGAGAGAAGCAAATAAAATGTTCGTATGTTGTGGACAACATGAAAAGGCTGGAGCGTTGCGAGTCGCCAAAGTGACAAGGACAAGCCGCAGTTGTCGAAAATGTCGCAATTTTTTTTTGTTTTTTTTTATATTTCTTTTCGGTATTTTTATTTGCGTTTGCTGATCCTTTCGCAGTTGATTGTCACTTCGTTTATATTTTTTATTTTTTGTTTTTATCTTTTATTAGACTTATTGCATTTTGTGTTTGTAACTTTGTGAGAGTTTGATGAGGAAGAGCATTCTTGTGACTTTGTCAGATAGAAATTTCAATGCAAGTCAAATTTTTGTGCAATTTCACTTATGAAATAAAATAAATGAATATTGGGGAAATTTAATTTTTGTTAAATTATAAGCTCTAGCAAGCCACAATTTACTGTAGTTTGATATGTATAATATTATTGGGCCGTATTCATGGTCGAAATAAAGTGGACCCTACAGCTTTTTTGATAGATATTGTATTGAAAATTATGCCCAAAAGCAGCTACTAACTTTAGAGTTGACTTTATCTTTCACAGTGCCCCATTAATTTTATAAAACATGTGATTACGTCGTGAAGGATTTAATTAAAAATGTTTTTGAATGTGTGTTTGAAAAGGTGGCAACCTTTTTTTTAAACATATACATATGTGAAAAAAACTTTCCGATACACTTCGTGATTGACGCCGCCTAGTAAAAAATTTTATTTTTAAATTTTTTTTTTTCTACAAAGATGGCAACTCTTATAACATTTTTCGAAAAAGGGTCTTTCTGAAACATATCTTTTTGCATATCTACCAGTTATGTAATATTTTGCATAAATATGGTTAAAATACGTAATTATTTTTTAATAAGTTAAATGGCAACCCTATTCAAAAATAATTTTATATTAAAATTTTTTGCATTGCGCAATATTATAGTTAAAATTAATATTTATAACTTTATATGTATATTTAATTATTTTAAATACCTAGGAAGTGTGGTAAACCTAATTCATGCAAATAGCTTGCTATCGACCCTTTTAATAGCAGCCATATAATAATTTATTCAACTGTTAATTAAATCTATATTTTTATTTTGATAAGAGGCAATCCTATGCCAAAATATTTCTTGTTTAATGAAATAATTTTGATATTTGACCAAAATATTTTATTCTTTATCTTTGGAATAGGTAATTTATTTAAATATTTAAGATATGTGCCACTTTCTGCACGCAAACATGAGATATCAGCGGCATTTTTGATAAAAGTGTCACATACAATAAATTCTTCTAAAAGTAGTTGAATTTGTTACTATTTTTTTATGTGTATATATGGCACACCTTTTCTAGAATATATCTAGTTTAAAGTGTCGTTGGAAGAAAATTGAATGCGAAATTTTTTTTGCAACATTGTACATAGTTTAAATAATCTTAAAATATTCAATTTTTTAATATATTTAATACATGTAGCAAACCTTATTGATGGAAATAACTTGATACCGGCGATTTTATTATCAACGATATAATAATTAGTCCAAATATTACCTAAATTTGTAGTTAGGTTGTTTTTTTTTATTAAAAACGTGGCAACCCGATACAAAAATATTTATATGTTTAGGTGCTTAAACTTTTTTTAAATATTTTGTTGGAATGATTTTTAATATACAGACTTTCTATTTTTTTTTTTTTTAATGCAAGACGCGTGGCAACCTTTATGAAGCGAATATCTTAAATATGGCTTTTGTTTTATTGCTCTAAATTAATTTCACATTGCGCTTGTGTATTTCCATGCCAAAAGGTTTCTAACTATTGTATTTCTAATAGCTGGCAGCCCCTTTAAAAGTTTTTTTTTGCATTAAAATTAGGTTAGGGTATCTTGACCTCACTCATCCATAGGTGTTTTCCAAACGGCTGCCGAGTAAGGGCAGTCAGCCGACGGTATACACTCTTAACACATTTGAGTCATTAAACTAGACGGCAACTCTATTCAGTAATATGTGTGAAAATATGCCAAGCAGCCGACCGCCAAAAGTGCCTCAAAGGCACCAGAAAATACTTTGAAAATGCGTTGCAAACTTTTTAAGCACAATTTTTGCGCGCTTTTAAGCATTTGATGTCGCATTTGATGATGCACTTGAAGTCACTTCAATTTTAATTATTCTCATTTTATTTTATTTATTTATTTTTTTTTAATGTCCTTATTTTATCAATTGCGAGCCATCCGTCTAGACATTGCGGCCAAAAAGCCTACACTTGATGATTTATTTATGCGTTTATTAATGAAAGTGTAGACACTCCTGACCTTTGTGTGTGTGTGGGAGTTTGTTTATTCAACCAAGAAATTAGTTGAAATGAACGGCGAATGGAAGTAGCTTTTGATAGCTTAAACTTTCAGCGCAGTACAGTATGTAAACAAATAAGCTGCATAGACAAAAGAAAAGACTAGCGCGCTATGTACTTAGTCCTGAAGTGCCCAAATTTTTTGTATGAGTTTTTGCTTAAGCGCTGTTGTCACGTAGCACGAATTAAATGTTAATCATACGCACTGCTGGACGCCTTATGGATCAATGCATTTTACATAGTGTTTCTATGGGCGCTTGCTCTTAATACTTATAGATACATATGTATGTGCATTATTTGTGTGAGTTTTGTGCGCGTGTAAGATTTGGTTTAGAAAAGTTTTTATGCTTTTCTGTATTGTGCAAAAGTTTAAATGCACAATACCAAACAATAATAAATCCATGCGCTGCCTAGGCATTGTATTTATGAGCGCAACAGCAAATGCCTGCGGATGCAAATGGAAAGCAACCATTTCAGGTGTTAAGCAATGAAATTAAAAACTTGAATACTCCATGGCAGCATGGTTTGTGATACTTCAGATACACATAATTAGGGACATATATAATATGTTTATTTTTTTCTATAAAAATTTATATATTCATTTGCTATATCTTTTTTTTTTGGCCCACTGAAATTAGCTTAAAAGTTGCGGGTTAAAAAATGATGATAAATTGCGAAATTACTATTTTCAAAGGCCTAGTTTTTCATAGGTGTATGTATACATATATAATTTTTTTTTATCGGAAATGAGTTGATCAAAAAAATTTCACGGCATTTACATAATGACAGTACAAATACATTTTTTGCTTCCGTAAACCGCAATTACAAACTGGTTTTATTTTTTTAATGACATACGTAAGTGTTTGAATTCGGCAGTGGACTGCAAGAGAGGAGGCATTGATAGCAGTACTTGAACCCCTAAATAATTTTCGATATGTGTTTTCTTGACCCGGATCGAGAACGCGTTTTGGTTTTGGTTTACATAGTTCTGAATGAGAACAAAATGTAATGTCAAGAAGGTTTCCACAATAGAACCAAAGGGGAACAAAAGTATTGAGAGGAACGTTTCCGTAAAGAACAAAACGCCAACAAAACTCTCGAAAACGTTCTCAACAAGAACAGAATGGGGAAACAACTTTTGGGAACCTTTTCAATGAAAAGAAAATGCGACCAAAAGTATCGAGTTCGTTTTTAAGGAGGATCAAATAAGAACAAAAGACTAGGAAACATTTTGCTGGAGAAAAAACGTTAACAAGACTTTTCAGAACTTAACGTTCATACTGAGAGGGACATCTGCGTGTTGGAATGTAAAATCGTTTACTGTTAATTCTAAGCCAGAAAAAAGCTAGATCATTTCAACTTACAGATTGCTTATCATTAGGAAAGCTGTCCAATTTTGGACAATTTTTCATTTTCTGTGCAAAAAAAAAAAAAAAAAACAAAGTTTGCATCTTAAGTCTTTTGTTGACTTTACTTGAAGTTCTTTTTGATTAATTTAAGATACTTAAGTGAAGATTCGTGCCCGCTTCGTTTCCTGTCAGAAAATTCTAGTGAATTTAGTTCCCAAATGGTTCTTCGAGAGCAAGTTCCTTATACTTTTTCTTTTCTTTTTTCTGTCTGTCCGTCCGTCTGTCCGTCTGTCCGTGTACAAGATAACTCGAGCAAAAATTGAGATATCTCAACGAAATTTGGTATATAGTTTTCCATTAATCCAAGGTAGGTTGGTATTGAAAATGGGCGAAATCGGACTGTAACCACGCCCACTTCCCATATAACGGTAATTTCCAGAAATACGAAAACTGCGATATTTTAGTAACTACTGAAGATAAATCACTCAAAATTGATATTTACAATAACTTTTAGACGAAAAATAAGAATATTATAAATTATTGAAAAATGGGCCTAGCCACGCTCACTTATTACACTGTACTTTGTTACATGTGTATATCTTGGCAACCGGTGCACCGATTTCTTCTTGGCACAATTGTTGGCCTTGGTATAGCATACCAAATGGCCAAAAATTTTTAAAATCGGACAATAACCACGGCCACATTCCATATAACGGTTATTTAGAGAAATACGAAATCTTCGATAAAGCAGTAAATATTAAAGCTAATTTATTCAAAATTGACGCTTGCAACAAGAAATGCATTTATGATAAAATTTTTGAAAATGGGCGTGGCACCGCCTACTTATGATCACATATATGTATCTCGGTAACCGTTCTACCAATTTGTACCAAACTCGGTATGGTTATTGTGCTTGCCCCAAAAAAAACGGTCAAAATGATTGAAATCGGACTAAAATTACGGCTTTTCATATAACGGTAAATTTTAGAAATGCTTGAAACTTCAATATTTCGAAATTTAAGGACGCTAATTTACTCAAAATTGATACACCCCGGCTTACCATGTAGCGGTAGCTTTCGGAAAGGTGAAAAATACATATATTTAATATGTGCTCAGGGTATTTAATGTTCGGCTCCGCCCGAACTTAGACTTTCTTACTTGTTTGTTATATATTGGCATTTTTTTCTATACTTTATGATTGTGCCAAACAGGATGAATTGTGCCTCTGAGAATGAAAGTGCCAAAAACGGTACTATTGTGCCTACTTTTCCATCACTGGGCTAAAGATTTCTTGTGAATGGATCGCGCATGGGAAAAGTCTCTGGGCGTTGGGTAACGAAAATGTTGCCAACAAAGATAACGATCCGGTTTACAAAGCCGCGATTTTCTTGGCTGCCATTCTAGCAATACAATTCGAACTGCTCGAACGCCCTACCAATTTACCAGATCTAGCTCTCAGTGACTTCTACCTCTTTCCTTCGGCTCAAGGCCGAAGGCCCTAAATCACGAAATTTGAAGACGAAGGCGAAGTGCTGGCCACTTTTGAGGAATTTTCGGAGGATTTGATAAAATAAAAGAATCTTTTTTTTTTAAGATGGATTGGTTTTTAACTTTGATCAATCTATTTTACTTTCATTGTCATTATTTTTCGATAACCGCTCGTATAATGTGTCAACTTGTTGACTAAATATTCCACACCTAGAATGTGCTAATCAGTCTCTGGCAATGTTTCCATATGCAATGTCTAAGACCTCAGGTTAATTCGAGAACATCACTGCATTTCTGAAAATTTGAAAGATTTCAACAATAATTCCTAGTATAACTATAATGTACTAGACGTGCTAATTTTGAAGGTGTAATATTCCAATGAAGTTAAATACTCAATAGCTTCGATTATCGAACTTAGACTTATCGATTGACATAAGTTCAGACCAACATAAAGATAAAAATAAAAATGTTTTCACCTTTGAAATGCTTCTCATAATATTATTGTTAGTTTATAAGCAAATTAGTTCCCCTAAAAGATATTTCTATATCCGCCGCTGCAAAACAATGATTTCACTCCAAATTGAAGCTGAAGCAATTAAGGTAATGTGAACTACAAAAATAAAATATCCTAATTGCAGTGAAGTGTGGCACAAGCAACAGCCAGAGTGGCATGACCAATTAATTAAAGCCACGATAAAATAAATTGACAGAAAAATGGAAAAACAAAGGACTATGAAGCAGAATAGGCCAGCAACTAAGCGGCAAATAATAGAAAAGAAAAACAATGTATGCACATACATATGTACATATATGTAAATAAATAAAAATGAGAGTAAGAAAACAGATATAATGCATAGTAAAATCGCACTGCAAATTTAATTGCCCACCAAAATGCAAAATGCAAATGGCGGATGTATTTACGTATATATATTTAAGTATGTTTGGCAAGTCTATATACATTAGGATGGCCCAAAATTTTTTTCATCCAGCCACTTTCTCAGATCCGAAGAATATCTAAAAT
>NW_023467672.1:0-6440 GCF_013731165.1 Rhagoletis pomonella
ACAAATTTACGGGCATTAATTTCTTCACAAATAATAATTTTTTCAGCTAAATTTTTTTGTGGCTTTCATTTAAGAACATGTATGCACATTATGGTGGTCCAAAAAGAGTAAAGCGGGGATTTTAATGCTCTCACCACGTATTTTGTATTTTTTTTTTTATTTTTAAATCAAAAAATACTTAGAGGTCGCTCAAAGTTTTCCATGTATTTTATATGGGGGTAAAACAAATTTTCGTAGAAATGGTATAAAATTCTGAAAAATAGATATTTTTCACTGGGAAAACTCTGGTTGCCTTCAGGAAACATCCAATAATAATACCCAGTTGTTAATTTAACCATTTTTTAATACTAACGATTTACTTTGAGCGCTTTGAGCGACCTGTAAATATTTTTTGATATCAAAATAAAAAAAAAATTGAGTATATTTTTTTCCGTATATCAATCCTAGGTGGTGAGAGCATAATAATTCCGACCTTACTTTTTTATCATGCATTCTTGTACCACCCTAATGCAAATATTATATGTATATGGAATGAAAATTTTGCGAATATTAAATTAGTGGCGCGCAAATTATAACACAAAAATCAGGTCAACAGCAGAATTATGATCAAAACAAAAACAAAAAAAAACATGCCACAGCAAACCGCCATAAAGGACAACAACACAAAACCACCATCTCCGACAAAGTTAGGCATCGACTCGGATAAGCCGGCCGGCCATTCAGTTAGTTACTTAGGCCAACCAACCGAGCGACCATGCGTTCGAGCGACAAACTAACCACTTGGCCAACCGCTTGGTCATTGGCATGGTGCAGCGACAACATGCTGGCAAGATGGCACTGGTTGGTGTCCCAGCGACCGGACCACAAGTCTCATAATTTTATGCTTACGCAGCACACTTTATTAAGGACTTCCGCAGTGGCTGGCTACAACAAGGACAATAACAATTTAGCTTAGAAACCAGTCAGTCGGCAGTTTCTTATGTCCAATTGTGTCTGCACAGCTGTCACTTTTCTTAAGACTGACACACCACCACTGACAGTCACTGTGCGGATCTTTGGGAATTAATGCGCACTAAAGAGCTTAGTAGTACGGAAACTATGGAGTGTATTTGTGCTTGTATTTGTGGATGCATGATTGCTTGTAAAGACATACCTACATACATACATACATATTTACTGTGTGAGTTTTCATAACGATTATCATTATAATAATTAAGCAAGTAATTGTAAGTAAATGCCACAACCACAAACCTACCCACCCGACCAACGTACACGAGAATGCATCCGTTTTAGATATTTTAGCAACACTTTCACTTACAAAACTATTGAGAACGGGTTCCGAAAAAGTATCGTAAAAGTATTACCTGTCGCTCAGTTTGTGGCAGCAGAGCTCTCGTTCTCGACATGCGTTTTCAAATGGTTTTTCGAAGTGTTTTCGATAGTGGAAACGTATCTCAGGCGGAAGTTATTGCGACCCGTTTTGCTATCGAGAAATTATTGAAAGCGGCAATGTTTTCGATCTGGTCTATTATCGAGAAAGTAGCGAAAACGAAAGATATTTCGACCCGTTTCTCTATCGAGAAATTAATGAAAACGGCAATGTTTTCGATCTTTTCGATTATCGAGAAAGTAGCGAAATCGAAAGATATTTCGACCCGTTTCTCTATCGAAAAATTAATGAAAACGATAATTAGAGCTATTCCATTCCAGTTGATTCCCATATAAGAAGAGTGCTTTTAAAATTTTAACAGTTGTTCTATATTTAATAGAGTTCAGTTTTATCAAGTTTTAAAACAATTTAAATATTAAAATAATAAATATTCATTACTTAAAAATTATAACTTGAACATGTTATTAAAACTTATTATTCGTGAACATCATTTTGAATCCTTTGTTTTTTTCCTGGTACTTGTAAATTTAGCAGACTCGGTCATGTGCGTACTGAAAAAATTGTTGACTTACTTTGTCAAATTCGCTCTCCTCCAACGCAAACTTTTTTGTAAACGCATCTGAATAAAATGTTAAAAGAAATTAAATGACTATTCGATACAGCTGTTCGACTTACTTCAAATTGCCAAGGCCAAATTCATCCCTCTTATGCATTTTTTTGCCCCTGTCCCACGCCATGAAAACTGCTGCGCTAACGTGTCTTCAAACAATGACCGCCACGAGCTTCTTATAAATTTATCGTACGACTTCTCTCCATTGGTGCAAATTTCATGAACCTGAATACAAATATAGGTATATTAAAACAAATATATATTAATGCAATCATTGGAAATTCAAAATTAAATAGTGTCTGCTTGTAGTAAATTGTATTGAGAAATGAAACATTCAGCCCTATCGCCAATTCCATTTGAATAAATCGTTCCCATAATTTGACATGCAAAAAACAAAAACAAATTGGGAAAAATAGTTTTTGTTTTACTTTATAATTTTTGGGAATATTTGTTCATGTGAAATTCGCGATAGGGCCGATTCTTTTAGGAAAATATATAAAAACTACACTTACAAATTTTTTTAAATACTTCTTCGTTCTTAAGTTTTTCTTCAAGGTTATTAATTTCTTCTAAAGTTGAGAAAGGAGAGCGAGGAACTATTTCACGCTCAATGGATATTTCTCCGTAAACTTTAGCTTTTATGGAAGTAACCTCGTTCCTTACAGAAATCATTTCCATATTGAGGCGATCGACTTTTGTTGTTAATTCACTAACTTTTCCATAGACGTCATGCAAAAGTTTAAGAATCTCTAATAAAGATTATTTTGTAATTTTTGAAATTGTTATAAAGTATTCAATAAATACCTGTTAATTGTATTTCATTGTTGTTGTTATATAAGTTGCTGTTATGTGCAGGTCTTTGTGTGTAAATTGTTCCATCGTCCATATTGAAAAGGTCGGTATATTGATGTGCCATTTTAACCTAATAATGTATAAATGGCATATAAATATGTATTTGGTCAATAATATGACAAACTTTCCCAGATATTTTATCTACTGGGTGTTTAATTATTTCAGAGTCTATTTCGAAACTTTTAGAAGAAAAAATACCCACCAAGGTCGAGTCTATAGGATAACTAAAAAAAGGATCTAAGTCAGTAACTAAATTACTAAATAAAGTATTATTGACTATTTCAAAAATTTTGTATATTTTGTAAACGGAATGGTCTATAACAAAATAAAATGAATTAGTACCTTTCAAGTCAAAGTAAAAGTCCTTATAGACAATATTTTTTCGGGAAACGTCTGAATTTAGTTTACATTCTTTGTGCACAACATCAAATAAACTTCGCTCAACTATGCGGTTATAAAGCTGCTCCAATACGTTATCACTTTTTTTTACCATATTTTTGAGTTGTCCTAAGAAATTTTCAAAAGGAAAAGCACTTATGGTTTCAAGAGAGCCAAAAATCCTTGATTGGCTACTGAGATGGGTTAAACAATGAAAATTATATGTTAACATCGTCCCAGAGTATAATGAGGAAACGTCCTTCACAAAGTTGTTTAATAAACTATTTGCAAGTGCATTTTTGGTTTTGCAATATTCATTGTGAAGAAGAATTCTTGAACGAACTCTCTTAAAAAAATATTGGGATCCTGCGGTTTAGAGCAGCCGGCATAAATCCCCGCAACCAAAACGGGCTTAGTATCAAGCACATTTATTAGAATGGGCCAAACTTGCTTACGGAACTTTTAAATAAAGGGAGACCATCTATATTAATGTTAAGTGAAATGTCTGAACGGTCAAATTGAAAATTGCGCAAAAAGTCCGTAAGTGCGTCTTTCACTCCATAGTGAACGTACTCTCCTGGTTGTACGAGTCTTTTAACAATCGTCCGTGGTGTACATTTCAGCGTGCGCACATCACGTGGCAAATCAGAAATTTTCTCTGACAGTAGTGCAAGCAAATCGTTCGCACCCTGTCGGCTAACATTATTCGTTAAAAACCACCGTGCCAGACGAGCAGTAAAGTTGGGAGAGTCTACCCTGCAAAAAGTGGGACTAGGTTAAATACTAGTACAGGACCATGCTACCTTGTAACCAACACTAGTAACCAAAATGGTCCAAATATATGGAGAAAATATGGTTACATTAACATTGCGATGTCATTGGACCTGACCACCTCTGGTCTAACGCTGCATAACATGGGACCATTTCTGGTCCACCGCAGCATAACATGGGACCACCTAGACAACTACTCCTTTTGGACCATGGCACATTCGGCAGCCGAATCTTGTTGCCGATGGGGCACGAAGAGGTGGTTCTCAAAAAATATATCAGCTTTTACGTTTGAAGTGGTCCAGGTAAGCATAACAAGTTACTAGTATGCAACCTGGTCCTTTTGCACATACTTTAAAACTACGACCCAGTGGACCACCTGGTCCTCAAATTTTTGCAGGGTATTGGTACGTCATATGCAGAGGTGGGCACTACCACAATCAAGCGTGAGCTAAAAGTGAGAATGTGTTAGTGTGCCTAATTCATTTTGCATGCTGTCGTGTTCTCATCGCTGCGCTCTCGCTTGTATACGTACACGCGACGCTTACGCTCTTTTAGCACCTGCTAACTCTCTGCCCATGCCTGGTCATATGTATGATCTGCTTCATTACAAGCACTATTTGAATTAATATCTGCTGCTTTAGGAGTCGTGCTTGTTGCAGTCCCATTAATATGTTGAACAGAAGTTCTTTTAAAGTGCCGAATTTCGGCAATGTATTGGCGACGTTTTCTTTTAGGCGGCATTTTCTAAGAAAATAAAACTTGAGTAGCTTTAATAAATAGATACTTTATAACTACATGGATGCGATAAATAATAAGTTCTTTACATCGCGAACACTCAATGATATTACGCTTCGCAGGCGATAATACCACCCTTTGTCACTCATACGCCATGGCATGCGAGTAACAATTAAGGGCAACCCAAAATCACTCGCATGAGTGACCAAGGCATTATAAAAAAAAATAGTCAGTTACTTAGTTAAATATATTTATTTATTTATACTTACTGTGATGTTTTATATGGTTCCTTAAAAAGTTTGATCCAACTGTGTGAGTTGTGCTATTTGTATGATAAGGATAGTCAGTTTATTAGTTTAAGTTATTTATCATGCAAAGGAGTTTCAATACTTACTCTGATTTATTTTGTGATTCCTTACAATTTTCAATTATTGTATTACGTGAACGCACATGAAACAAAACGTTTTACTTTGTAATGATAGAAAATTTCTAACAAAATGTTAACTAAAGCAGTGCCTCCTTCTATTTACTTTTTCGAATATTTTGTCCGAGAAAAGTTAGAGAAAAATTATTAAACGAATACATTCTCGATACATTCAACGGACAGAAAAGCAAAAATACAAACTTCCGTTTGAAATACGAGACTCTTAGGTGAGCCGGAGCGTGCGGGTAAGAGAAACTATCGTAAAACTCGTAACATCCGCTAACATACGTTTCTTGGTCGGGTGGGTAGACACCAGGCAAGTATTTACATACATACAAACATACATATCTAGGTCACGTATACATAGACAAACACTGTTGATAAATAATCATTAACGCAAGAGAAATTCTCTTTTTTAATGCAGAGAAATGTTAATCTGTGAGGCAAATTTAATCGGGAAAATTTAAAGGACAACACATGTATTTTTTTTTTTTTCAGAGCAAAATGTGCTGGAGCTTTATAGCGGCCAATGCCTGTTATATTCAATAAAAGGCCTCGCTAAGGTCTGGTCTATATAATCCACCATGCAAAAAATCATTAAAAAAGCAGGGAGGTTCCTCGTCACCAAGCTACAAGGACTAAAATCTTCAGGTAAGGTATATATACATATGTACATTAATTTCTCCAGCAAGGCTAAATAATGCAGATTCAAATATAATAAGGTTAGCATTTATAAAACCGAGTCGAAGTTCAATGAATTAACAATGTGCCCTTGGTAGCATACACCTGTTTTTCGTGGAATTCTAACTTTTTCTGGGAGTGTGTGTTTGTGTGCATCCAAAATGTTCAATATGAACGGCTACTACGCGCTACCCTCCGATTTATTGAACTTTTTAGGCACAATGACAATAGCAAAATGTGAGCTTTATTTAATAAGGCACGAAGGAGAAATCCCCACCGAGAAATTTCCAATAATGGTATTTTAAGTAAGCAGCAGCATTGCGAAATTGGTAGAAAACTGTGAATTTTATTTCGAGAAATGTTACCAGGAATGGCCAGGTATACCATTGCAGGGTGATTGAGAAAGAAACAACTCTAAATGCTGGTCGTCTAGAAAATAAATTGTTCTAAGTAATCTCTTCGTAAGAATTCCAACCAAACAAGCAATCTCTATTGCTATTAAAATCTGTATTAAAATCTGTATGAAGCACAATTGCTTTCAATTTCGCGGCTTTTACTACAACAACAACTTCGGCTGTAGCATGGGTAACAGTCTATCA
>NW_023467673.1:0-6439 GCF_013731165.1 Rhagoletis pomonella
AAATTTCAATTCGCCTCAAAGTTTATACATATGTATTTTGTTTTTGCTATTCAGGGGCATGCTGTCAAATCAGTAAAAGCAAAAACAAAATACATGTAAGGCGAAGTAAAGAAGAAGAAATCAGCAGATTGGACAACACCACCTTGTATAAATTCGCCTTGATGCAATCATTCTTGTAAGGTGAACAGGCCATCTTTATGAGTAAAATATCGATATCTGATATCCCCCAAAAAAATATCGCACCGATAATATCGTATCTGATGCAAAAAATATCGTCTATATCAGTGATTCCCAAAGTGGTCCAGGTGGACCCCCAGGGGTCCACGGAAGACTCGACGGGGGTCCACGGTGATGTGAAAAAATATGGGGGTCCATGAGTTGTAAATAGGGGCCCACGAAGTTTTATCTGGTTTCGATGTAAACCAAATGGTTTTTCCTGTGGACTAAAAAGAACCGGATGCTGGTATGACAATGAGTGGGGCGCGACGAAAATTGCTGGCGGCAGAGATTTAAGCACTTGTGTCTTTTCAAGGATAGTACGCCACCATTACCTTTGGTGAAGAGATTCTATAATGTTGAGTTCACTGAGACTGAATATTGGTTTGATTCCATCGCTGAGACCGGACCCACACATTGCCGATTCTTCACTCAGAAATGACTGAGAGGCATCGAGGGGATGCAGGTGGGCAAAACTCACGTTGGAGAGAATATCATTCTTGGGTAAAACTCATGTTGCCTTCAATCTCACAAGGTTTATCTAATTTTATGCTCTCACTGAGCAGACGACACTGCAGACAACTTGCTGGACTGGTCACTACGCGGAGCAAACACCTGCCTGTGATAGGCGTAAATGACAAGTCCATTTGCCCATCTTGCCTTGAAGAAGATGAGACGGTGGAAGACTTTTTGTGCTTCTTGCTTACTTGTTTATTTGTCATCGACTTTTTTAAACTCGTTATTACCTCTATTGTCAGTTTCTGAATTAAAAGTTTGGCGTAAAAAGCTTAGCCGTTTTGATTTGGCATTAACACAAATAAACTATTTTACATATACTCCACGTGCAAAGTCATGAGAGAGGCGAACATTTGATGAGTTTATGGTGAAGATCAAGGCATATTTAACAAGGTAGAAGTGACAACTAGCTCGAACTCTCTTGTAGCTAGTTATAATGTCAAAAACTGTAAACAAATAAATTAACCCTATGAGGTGCGCGTGCTGTGTTTGCTACAAATTAGCAATAAGAGCGAGATGAAAGATTTGACCGTATCTTATTTCAAAATTTGCCTTTAAAAATTTTTATAAGATAGCCGCATGTCAGGAAAATAAAGCGAGAAAGCTTTTTTATTACTCTTCTTCTTCTTCTTCTTCTTTTGGCGCTGTAACCGCCTAAGCGATTTTGGCCGAGTTCAGCAAAGCACGCCAGTCGTTTCTCCTCTGTGCCAACTGACGCCAATTGGAAACGCCAAGTGAAGCCAAGTCCTTCTCCACCAGATCTTTCCATCGCAGTGGGGGCCTCCCTCTTCCTCTGCTACCACCAGCGGGTTCCGAGTTAAATACTTTCAGAGCTGGAGCGTCGGTGTCCATTCGAACGACATGACCAAGCCAGCGGAGCCGCTGTGTTTTAATTCGCTGCACTATGTCCACATCGTTGTAAAGCTCAAACAGCTCATCGTTCCATTGTCTGCGGTACTCGCCGTCGCCAACGCGTAAATTACCGTAAATCTTCCGCAAAATCTTTCTCTCAAACACCCCAAGAGCCGCCTCATCGGATGTTGTCATTGTCCATGCTTCTGCGCCATATACCAGCACGGGCATGATGAGTGACTTATAGAGCGTGGTTTTCGTACGTCGAGAGAGGACTTTACTCCTGAATTGCCTACTCAGTCCAAAGTAGCACTTGTTGGCAAGAGTGATTCTACGTTGGATTTCAATGCTGACATTATTATCGGTGTTAATGCTGGTTCCCAAGTAAACGAAATTCTCTACTTTCTCGAAATTGTAACTGTCAACAGTGACGTGGGTGCCAAGGCGCGAATGTGCTGACTGTTTGTTTGATGACAGGAGATACTTCGTCTTGTCCTCGTTTACCACCAGACCCATGCGCTTTGCTTCCCTATCCAACTTGGAAAAGGCAGAACAGACTTCGCGGTTTTTGTTACCGATGATGTCGATGTCATCGGCATAAGCCAGCAATTGCACGCTCTTGTAGTAAATTGTTCCTGAGCGGTTCAGTTCTGCAGCTCTTATTATCTTCTCCAACATCAGATTAAAGAAGTCACATGACAGGGAGACGCCCTGTCTGAAACCCCGTTTTGTGGCGAACGGCTCGGAGAGGTCTTTTCCAATTCTGACGGAGCTGGTGGTATTGCTCAACGTCATTTTACACAGCCGTATGAGTTTTGAGGGGATGCCAAATTCAGACATAGCGGCGTATAGGCAACTCCTTTTAGTGCTGTCAAAAGCGGCTTTAAAGTCGACAAATAGGTGGTGAGTGTCGATCCTTTTCTCGCGGGTCTTTTCCAAGATTTGGCGTATTGTGAATACCTGGTCTATGGTGGATTTGCCAGGTCTAAAGCCACACTGATAAAGCCCAATCAGTTCATTGACGGTGGGCTTCAGTCTTTCACACAATACGCTCGATAAGACCTTGTAACCTATGCTTAGAAGGCTGATCCCGCGGTAGTTGGCGCGAATGGCGGGGTCACCTTTCTTGTGGATTGGGCAGAGCACACTTAAATTCCAGTCGTCGGGCATGCGTTCATCTGACCATATTCTGCACAAGAGTTGATGCATGCACCTTATCAACTCCTCGCCGCCGTACTTGAATAGCTCAACTGGCAGGCTGTCAGCTCCAGCGGCTTTGTTGTTTTTCAGCCGCGTTATTGCTATACGTACCTCGTCATAGTCAGGCGGTGGAACGTCGACTCCGTCATCATCGACTGCGGGCTCGGGTTCTTCTTCTCCACAACTTTCCGTGCTGCTACCATTTAGTAGGGCGGAAAAGTGTTCCCTCCATAATTTAAGTACGCTCTGGACATCAGTTACTAGGTCGCCATTATTGTTCTTACAGGAGTGCGCCCCGGTCTTTAAACCTTCCGTAAGTCGCCTAACTCTCTGGAAAAATTTTCGGGCATTCCTCCTGTCGGCCAGCATTTCAAGCTCTTCGCACTCACGTATTTCCGCCTCTCTCTTCTTGTTGCGGCAAATACGTCTCGCTTCCCTCTTCAGATCCCTATAGCGGTCCCACATAGCGCTCGTTGCGCCCGATCGCAGCGTGGCCCTGTAGGCGGCATCTTTTTTCTCTGCAGCTTCCTGACACTCCTCATCGTACCAGTTGTTCTTTCGGGCTCGCTGAAATCCGACTACTTCTTCGGCGGCGGTACTTAATGAGAGGGAAATGTGGTTCCACTGCTCGCATATGTCGGTTTGTTGAAGAGTGCTCTCTGAGAGCAGGTGTGAGAGTCGAGTAGCGAAAGCGCTGGCTGTCTGTTGTGATTGCAGCTTTTCGACGTTAAGCTTTCCTTGCATGTTTGGGCGCACATTTTTTGCTGCACAGAGGCGGGTGCGTATCTTGGCTGCAACAAGATAGTGGTCCGAGTCGATGTTTGGGCCTCGGAGTGTGCGTACGTCTAAAACACTGGAAGCGTGCCTTTTTTTATTACTCACCTGCTTATAATTTCACCATGGAAATGCATCAGCATAAATACATACATATGTATGTACGTATACTAATTTTAAGGATTACTTCAATATTACCTTCAAAGAATTTTAGCTGCATTCGCATCTTATATGCACATATACATATGGACAGAAAAGAATACCTCATAAAGGAAACCACGTCATGAATGAAATATATGTTTTATGAAACTGTTTTAAACATTTTTTTGTTTCCATTCGCCCATTGTTTCTTCGCGTTTAGTTAAATATTTACTTCTAAAAAACATCCGCACTTATAAAAAACGATTTAATGTTTTCTTCTACATACGTATGTATATCAGTGTAAATCTAGGTCCTGACGCGGTTATGTGTGCATAATATTGTAAGAAAATTCTCTTACTCAGTTCTGAAATCCGTGGCTTCAGGCAACCAAGTCTTCTAACTTCGCAACTAGGTGCCTTAAAGTATCGCATCACTTTCCACACAATGCAACGCTCCTAGTTCCTGCCCCTTTTCATTTTTGTATATGTATGTATCTATAAATGCATATGGTCAGTAAAACAAAGAAAAAAAATTCACACAATTCAAAACTATCTCAAAGCACAATTGAATTTTTAATGAAAATTAGAAAATACCAACTTGAAAAGGGTTAAAAGTTACTCATCATTTGACATTATTGTCGGTGTTCAAAAGAGAGAAATGTCAAAATCACTTCTACCTTATTTAATATGCCTTGGTGAAGATAATGTAAATAACGCTAGCGATCGCAGAGCTCGTAAAAAATATAACTCTTCTGAGCGAGAGAGTATTTTGATGTATTTACGAGCTCTATTTTATAAAAACCAAAGTATGTGACCAGAGACACCCCAGGGGGGAATTATCTCCCCTCTACTCTGAAATTCACCAGTGAACACCATACTTCTAAGCCTAAAGAACACCGGTTGTCAAGTCATATCGTACGCCGATGACGTATCAATCGTTGCAACGGGCAAACATCTTCAGGTCCTGAGTGAGTTATTGCAAAAAGCACTCGGTGTGGTAAACATCTGGTCCCTCCCTCCCTTATTTAAACCTCCCACTCTAGACGGGGTGGCACTTACTCTCTCAACCGAGGTCAAATACCTTGGAGTTATTCTGGACAAGAAACTGGACTGGAAGCGAAACATTGAAGACCGCTCAAGGAAGGCCAATACTGCCCTCTATGCCTGCAAGACGGCTATAGGCAAAAAAATGGGGAATAAAACCACACATAGTACACTGGATGTACACAGCTGTGATAAGACCCATCCTTTTCTACGGGGTCACCGTATGGTGGCCTGCGCTAAACAACACCTTATCCAGAGCCAAGGTGGAACGTGTGCAGAGGACGGCTGCCATGCTCGTCACGGGAGCCCTGGCCACTACACCCACCAAATCTCTGGAAATAATCTTAAATCTTCCACCTTAGGATCTTTATGGCAAATTTCGGGCCGGCTGTAGTGCGGTCAGGTTAAATACAATCCAGCCGTGGAGAGACCGCAAAAGTACTTGAAACTCTACCGGATAATCTACGACAGAGATAGATTATACCACTCATCTACTCTGTTTAGATAACAAATTCTCCACAAGAATCCCAGAGAGGAACGAGTGGGAAAGGGCCACAGACCTGAACCCAGGGACTACAGCCATATATACAGATGGTTCCAAGCTTAACAAAAGAGTGGGTATACTCTGACGAACTCGCGCTAAATCTTAGTTTTCGCTTACCGGACCATTGTAGCGCAAGAGGAATTAATCGCCATAATGGAGGCGGCTCGGTGGCTTATAACCTCCGCCCCTCCAGGACGGCCTATTTCTATCTATTCTGACAGCCAGACTGCTATTAAATCTCTCAATTATAACGCAGCAACGTTCAAAGTAGCCATAGAATGCAGGAAGATTCTCAACCTGCTGGCATAAAAATACTCCTTGACTGTTGTATGGGTCCCTGGACATAGGGACATCTCTGGCAACTGCCTAGCCGACGAGCTGGCAAGGAGGGGGGCGGAAATATTTGTAGTTAATTCTGATAGGAATATGGGCATACCTCCAACCTCCTGCAAACACAGACTAAAGGCGAAACTCGTTGAGGACGTAAATATAAGGTGGGCTGTGGAAACCACCTGCCATACTACCAGGCAAATTTGGCCAAAGATTGATGTAAATCGATCCATAGCTCTCACCCGACTGGACCGCTCCTCTCTCAGATTAGTAGTCGGGGGGTAAACACCGGACACTGCCTGATGGGCTCACACGGAAAAAGGTTAGGATACCCTACCAACGATTTCTGTCGCCGTTGTAGAGGCGAGGAGGTGGAGACCATCGAACACTATCTCTACCAGTGTCCCGCCCTGGCCAACATGCGCAACCAATTCTTCAACAAGTACTTTCTAGATTGTTTAGCCGATTTGAACTCGGCGAACGTCTCGACTTTTTGTGCTATATAAAACGCACTCGGTGGTTCAATTACTAAGGGGGGGAAAAAAACAAATGCCTTCGGCCAGTGGTATCACAACGCGCTTTTCCAGCCCACGTGCCAGCCACTCTAATCTAACCTAACCTAACTGAACGGAGTGAACTGTCACATAATTATCTATTGTATGTTTAACAAGTAAATGCAAATGTTTATAATGCAATCCAAGGCGAATTTATACAAGGTGGTAGCAAAAATACAACAAACAACAACCACATGTATTTTGTATTAGGGGCAAAATGTCAAATTTCAATTCGCCTCAAAGTTTATACATATGTATTTTGTTTTTGC
>NW_023467674.1:0-1404 GCF_013731165.1 Rhagoletis pomonella
AAATCATGGCCGACAAATTGAGAGAACGGTTCTACCTTGCTATGTTTTTATCATGAATAAAACTGCTGTCTAGTGGTGTGCTGAATTTTCGGTACCCAATACTTAAAAAAGATTTCGGTACCCATTACTTCCTTTTCGGTACCCGATACCGATTCTTTACATTAAACCTGCGCCATTATATACATTTCAAGTTAAGAAAAAACTTTCATTACTAATTTATATGATATCGGCTAAAGCACTTGAACTTATCGCAACAGAGAAATATTATTTTATCCGTTTTAACCTTAGTCGAACCAAGGTTCAAGAAATATGCTTTGACGGATGAAGAAGCCTTTCAGTTAGGAGATTCTGTAATCAGTTATTTCATATCATACTTCAACAAAACCGATACCGATTCGAAAATTGTCGCTAACTAGTTACATAATCTGCCCCAGGCCTACAAAAATGATATCGTCCGATTCAGCTGGAACAAAAATGCTTCAAACAAGTAAGAGTTTCTCTGCATTATGGCCTCGAACCGACATCTATACATCTTTCATTTGAATCAGTATTTATAGCTCTATTGGCTCCTGCATTCGGGTTTTGATAGGCGAGTCTTCCCTGAACCATTTTTCCCATATTTTTCGTCTATGTGCGCTTTTATTCGAAACCTAAATGTTTCGGTACCGAGTATCGAGAGTATTGGATACTCTTTAAACCGGTACCGAATATCGATCAATACTTAAGGGTATTTACTCAGCACTACACTACTGCTGTCATCTCGACTGTGACGTCAGCAAAACAGCTGATTCTGCCAAATTCAGTGAGTGCCGATTAGCGATGTTGCCATCGGCGCCACCTTCTGTATTCTCTCCACCGTGTACTGGACTGACGAAAACCTCAAGAAGATTCAGAAGAAAACAATTGAAAAGTTTGCTTGCGTTTGTTACGAACATAAAAATTACACTGGTTTACAGCAGAAATGTTCTATGGGTGCCACTATCCAATTCCTATGTAGAATTGCTCGATGATTCCGAAAATCGAGTTAATTTTTTTTTCTATGGATACGTTTTCGAGATATTTGCATTTTTCCGTTATTCAGCTTAAAGCAAAAATTGGTTCTTTTTAATCACGTATATCTTACGAACCAATTTAAATATCTTAATACAAGACACGGCAAATGAAATCTAACGAAATTCTCCATAAACCGTGTATACATCACTTTCCGATAGGGCTTATAGTTTCTGACTACTCATTATTTCTTATTTATCCCTCGATATTCTTCATCAGTAACTTGATTTTTTTTTTGTAACTGAACAGGCTTTGGTACAAATGTAAAATTTGGCACAGAACCTGTTATTATTTTAATTTTTCTTCTGTTAAAGATTAATTTTTTTTCATTTTTTCATTAAAAAATAAAAAAAA
>NW_023467674.1:1504-3111 GCF_013731165.1 Rhagoletis pomonella
GTTAAAGATTAATTTTTTTTCATTTTTTCATTAAAAAATAAAAAAAACTGGAATGATTAATTAATTTGCCAGAAACTATCAGTCCTATTGGAAAGTGGTGTATATATGGTTTATAGAGAATTTCACTAGCTTTCATACGCCGTATTTTATATTACTATTTTTTGAAATTGGTTCGTAAGATATACGTGATTAAAAGGAAGCAGTTTTTGCTTTAAGCTGAATAACGGTAATTTGCAAATATCTCAAAAACGTATCCATAGAAAAAAATTAGCTCGATTTTCGGAATTACCGAGCAGTTCTACATTATTATATTAAATTTTGCACCCCCTACATTACATCCTGTCTACGCCCATCTATGTATGAATATATATGTATGTATGTATATATATACATTAGGGTGCATCATCATGTTCTTTATGAAATGCGATAAACGTAGTATTTAAATCAAGGTTCTTAGTTTTTTTATTATCCTGTTAGCTCCCTATTAGGTTAGGCTAATATGGCGCCACGCATAGACTGATAGGGTCATAGCGATCCCAAATGGAGACAGCTTACTAAATAGCTCCAAAGTAGGCGGCACTTCTTTTGGCAACGTTTTTAGCGAGCCTAAGAAGAGTTTGAAGCTGGAATACGGACCCTTCCTCAAGCTTTTTAAATTATAGGGCTCTGAAATATTTTGAGCATGTTCTTGATAAAGCAGGTCATATGCACAATATGTGCTCCAAAGTCTACCTTGTTCACATTTCTCTGCGCCATATTGCATACTTCGCTTAAACTCACGGCTCTGCAGTCTTTTCGATGGCATAAATAAAGTTTCTACCCCTTCGTTTGTTTCCACCTTGTATGTAATTTCCTGAATTTTCGCCTCCTCGTCTATTTCATTATACAGATTTTTAGATTTTTAGCGGTATCTGTATGTAGTTTACTCGTTCCATTGCTAAATGAATTGCGCTTTTGGCAATCTCATCCACTGTTTCGTTTCCTGAAATATTTGTACAACCAGATATCCAGTAGATATGGAATCGCGTATTTGCGGCTACCTTATTTTTACTGTATTCTTTGATATAGATGTTGAGTTGCCCTTTATTTATGAATATGCTGGGCCGAACTACTTCGATTCATAACCTAACCTATACTGCTGAAATATGTATTACTTAATATTAGATTAAGTGCCCTTAATTGCAATGATAATGGTAATGACAGTGGTAATGGTAATGGTAGTGGTAATGGTCATGATAATGGTAATGGTAGATAATGTAAAGGTAATTTTAACGGTAATTATAGCGATAATGTTAATGGAATTGCAATGGTAATTGTAATGGTATCTGTTTTCGTAGTCGTTTTGTTACTAAGCTTCATTTCCATTTTCGTATTCGAATTCGAGTTCGCATAGAATAGAATAGAATAGAATCTAATAGAATCGAATAGAATCGAATAGAATCGAATAGAATAGAATAGAATAGAATAGAATAGAATAGAAATAGAATAGAATAGAATAGATTAGAATATAATAGAATAGAATAGAATAGAATAGAATAGAATAGAATAGAATAGAATCGAATCGAATCGAATCGAATCGAATCGAATCGAATCGAATCGAATCGAAT
>NW_023467674.1:3211-5210 GCF_013731165.1 Rhagoletis pomonella
TATTCTATTCCATTCTATTCTATTCTATTCTATTCTATTCTATTCTATTCTATTCTATTCTATTCTATTCTATTTGGATACCTAAATCCATTTATTACTTTTCCATATTACATATATGCGACCTGGTCTACGAAAAGGGAGCTTACGTGCGAAAACTAGTTTTCTGTGAAAAAGCTGTTAAAAGTAAGCAACTCGTTTCGTTTACTCGTTTTTACTCTTCTTTCTCTACATTTTTAGTACACTTCTAAGCAAGTTAGGATTTTCTGCTTTTCACCACGTGAAAAAGCATCTCATCTTCCGTCCGAATCAACCAAAAAGTGAAAATTGATTTTTTGACACCTAAGCCCCCTTTCCGTAGACCAGGTCACATATCATGACCCATAACATCCCGCGGCCTTGAACTGTTGAAGAAGAGCTCGGAGAGATAACGGGCATGATATTTCGTGGGATGAAATCTAGTTGTAGAGTATATCTAACAAATCCTCAGTGGAACTCAGGCTCTAAAAATGAGGAATTCTTTCTTTCCTTGAATAACGGTCAGTGTGAAGAAAGACGATTACGAAAACGAACATGAACACGAAGTCGAACCCGAACCCGAAGACGAATGTGGAGGTGAAGACTTAGGCGAACTCGAATTCGAATACGAAAATGGAAATGAAGCTGAGTAACAAAACGACTACGAAAACAGATACCATTACAATTACCATTGCAATTCCATTAACATTATCGCTATAATTACCGTTAAAATTACCATTACCATTATCATGACCATTACCACTACCATTACCATTACCACTGTCATTACCATTATCATTACAATTAAGGGCACTTAATCTAATATTAAGTAATACATATTTCAGCAGTATAGGTTAGGTTATGAATCGAAGTAGTTCGGCCCAGCATATTCATAAATAAAGGGCAACTCAACATCTATATCAAAGTATACAGTAAAAATAAGGTAGCCGCAAATACGCGATTCCATATCTACTGGATATCTGGTTGTACAAATATTTCAGGAAACGAAACAGTGGATGAGATTGCCAAAAGCGCAATTCATTTAGCAATGGAACGAGTAAACTACATACAGATACCGCTAAAAATCTAAAAATCTGTATAATGAAATAGACGAGGAGGCGAAAATTCAGGAAATTACATACAAGGTGGAAACAAACGAAGGGGTAGACACTTTATTTATGCCATCGAAAAGACTGCAGAGCCGTGAGTTTAAGCGAAGTATGCAATATGGCGCAGAGAAATGTGAACAAGGTAGACTTTGGAGCACATATTGTGCATATGACCTGCTTTATCAAGAACATGCTCAAAATATTTCAGAGCCCTATAATTTAAAAAGCTTGAGGAAGGGTCCGTATTCCAGCTTCAAACTCTTCTTGGGCTCGCTAAAAACGTTGCAAAAAGAAGTGCCGCCTACTTTGGAGCTATTTAGAAAGCTGTCTCCATTTGGGATCGCTATGACCCTATCAGTCTATGCGTGGCGCCATATTAGCCTAACCTAATAGGGAGCTAACAGGATAATAAAAAAACTAAGAACCTTGATTTAAATACTACGTTTATCGGATTTCATAAAGAACATGATGATGCACCCTAATGTATATATATACATACATACATATATATTCATACATAGATGGGCGTAGACAGGATGTAATGTAGGGGGTGCAAAATTTAATATAATAATGTAGAATTGCTCGGTAATTCCGAAAATCGAGCTAATTTTTTTCTATGGATACGTTTTTGAGATATTTGCAAATTACCGTTATTCAGCTTAAAGCAAAAACTGCTTCCTTTTAATCACGTATATCTTACGAACCAATTTCAAAAAATAGTAATATAAAATACGGCGTATGAAAGCTAGTGAAATTCTCTATAAACCATATATACACCACATTCCAATAGGACTGATAGTTTCTGGCAAATTAATTAATCATTCCAGTTTTTTTTTATTTTTTAATGAAAAAATGAAAAAAAATTAATCTTTAAC
>NW_023467674.1:5310-6439 GCF_013731165.1 Rhagoletis pomonella
GCATACATACCCTACTTGGCGTTGAGAGAGTAAATACTTGACGTACTTGCTATTACTCCACCAAAGTACGTACTCTACTTTCTCTCATCGCGTACGCGAGATATTTGCTGCTGCCAAAAGGGAGTAGCAAATCTACTCTCTGTATACTTGTAGTACGGTAAGTACTTGCGTATAAAATTTCAATTCTGGTTGTTAGCCTACTAGTTGATATCGTTTGCGGCGCTGGTCAGTGAAATTGAAAGAGTAAAAATAGAATATGGAATTTGACGATGTAAGGAAATGTTTACGGCCTTATTTATAAAAAATAACGTAGATTTAGACAGTTGTTTAATGTGACATTTTCATAAAACTTTTGTATTCAAGCAGCTTTTTAAATCTATGTATGTATGTACTTAAATTTTTATGAAAGTATTATTTCTCGCTTCTAATTTTATATAAAACTATTTGCAGTCATTAACCAACAAATAAGTTGTCGACAACAATAACTTAAGCAATGCTGCTATACGAAATAAAATTATTAGTGGCAAATCAAAATTTTGAAAAGTGCCGATTTTCACATTCGATAGTTGGGCATGGTAGCGACGAGATGTACGAGCATTTTTTTCTTAAGAGCTGCATACTGATTTAAAAAATTTGTTATAGAAGCAAATTTATTTTCTATTTATTGTGCGTAATTTTATATGAATTTTTAGTTTTTCTTGAGAGCCTTTACAAATAAAAAAAATTTCGGAATATGTACATATGTGACCTGGTCTACGGAAAGGGGGCTTAGGTGTCAAAAAATCAATTTTCACTTTTTGGTTGATTCGGATGGAAGATGAGATGCTTTTTCACGTGGTGAAAAGCAGAAAATCCTAACTTGCTTAGAAGTGTACTAAAAATGTAGAGAAAGAAGAGTAAAAACGAGTAAACGAAACGAGTTGCTTACTTTTAACAGCTTTTCCACAGAAAACTAGTTTTCGCACGTAAGCTCCCTTTTCGTAGACCAGGTCACATATGTACATACATACGCAGCCATATAACTCGATTTCAAGAGAAACGAATCTTCATTGGGCACGTTTAGGAGGCGCAACAGCTCAGTAACTGGTGCGATTGCACCTTCTGAACGCGTTGTTGCGTACTTCTGATC
>NW_023467675.1:0-6437 GCF_013731165.1 Rhagoletis pomonella
TTACTTAATATTGTGTGAACATTTTGTTTTGCTTAGCTGTCATGCTATACCTCCTCTCTTTAAAAGAATGCTCATACATTTGGGTTAATGTATGAGTATTCTATTTCAATGACTTATTCAGTAACAATTAATTATTAGGTAATAAAATGTTTGGCTCACTTAGCTTATCGTTTATTGTTATGCTATTTGGAAAAAGGTTTTCTTACCTTATTTTGTTTACATTTGTTTCACATGTGTCTTTATTGTACTGACTTTTTTTTGTATTTTGAACATGATATGTTGTATTTAGTTTTCTTTGGTTTGTGTGCCTGTTTATTAAAATGGATAAATGAGTGTTTTTTTTTTTTATTACTAGTGGAGTTATATTGCTTTAAGTCTATTCTTATGAATTATAATTTCTTTATTGTTTTTATTACTATTTCCTATGCTATGCGGTATTAAAGTAAAATTGTTGTTCTCATCGATATTTTTAACTTTGTAGTATCCGTTATATCTATTTTCTAACTTATGGGAGGCCTCTTCTCTAACTAATACTAAATCTCCTATGTTTATTTCCTTACTATAGCTACTTTTATCATAATTTGTTTTTCGTTTTTCTTTAGCCTCTTGGACTAATTTCCTAGCTCTTTGCTGTGCTATTTGAAGTCTATATTTTACTTCTTTGTCATAAGCTTCGTGATTGTACAATGGGCTGATTTTATTTTCTTTTAAAAAATCGTAGTTCGGTGGGTTTTTTGCAAATATTAGTTCAAAAGGACAATATTTATGTGTGGTTGATGGCGTCGTATTGTAACAATACGTGAAATACCTGAGGTATTCATCCCAATCATCTTTGTCACTGGATATGTATGAACGTATATATTCATTGAATGTCCGGTGACTGCGTTCTACAGTACCCAAAGTTTGATGATGATACGGTGTTGAAGTTTTATGTTCAATTTTTAACAGTTTACACAGTTCTTTGAATAAGTTGTTTTTGTGTTCTGTGCCCATGTCCGTCATTATTGTATTCATGCGTCCATAAATCAAAATGAAATTTTCGAAGACTGCTTTAGCGACTGTTTTTGCGTGTTTGCTTGGGACTGGGATCGCTACCAAGTATTTGGTTAGGTCACATATGATGGTAACTGCATATTCGTTTCCATTTATCGATTTCGGTAATGGTCCGACTGTATCGATTTGTACAATATCAAATGCCTTCGGAGGTGTCTCCGTTATTGTCATTGGTTCTTTTATATGCTTATTGGGCTTATTCTTCTTGCAGTGGATGCAGTTTTTTATGTATTTTCTTATGTCGTTTTTCATATTCAGCCAGCTATACTTCTGCTTGATTTTATCTGTCATGCGATTTATTCCTGGGTGGCCACCACTAATAGGATCGTCATGATATTTGTGCAGAATTTCTTTAATTTTCCCGGGATTTGTCACATATATAACCTCTGGCATTAGAGCGATTGTTAGCTTTTTGAGAACTTTGTTACCCATTTCTATAAATTTGCCTACTGCAGTATAATTACTTTTAAACAATTTGTCCCCTAAGGACAACTGTATTTGTACAAGTCCTAAATTGCCGGCTTCTCTTTCAAGCCTGGTAAAGAATTGTCCTAGGTCAATCTTATCCTCAACAATTAGGTTGCTTGTATCCAAAGTGCTACAAATTTTCTTTCCTTTTTTGAAATATAATTTCGGAGGAGTGAAAACGAGCTCGACATGTCTTTTTACTTCAAATTTATTTAGCGCTTCGTAAATTTTGGGGTTCTCTTTGTGACTTTCTTTATTTTCAGCATTACTGCTGGTCTGTTTCGCTGCTGATCTTGTTGTTATTTTTAATATTTTACTTGCTTCCACTGACATATCTTTTAAGTTTGTAATTGTTATGCGGGATAATGCGTCCGCAATATGATTTTCTTTTCCGGCTATATACTCCACTTCAAAATCGTACTCTTCTAAATCGAGTCTTACTCGTGTCAGCTTAGATGAAGGGCTCTTCATCGAGAATAGGTATGTTAAAGGACGATGGCCAGTTTTAACTAGAAATTTTCTGCCATAAACATATGGTCTGAAGAAGGTTATGGCCCAATGGATTGCGGCCAATTCTTTTTCTATTGTGGCTTTGTTGGTTTCACCTTTGGTGAAGGACCTAGAAGCGTAAGCAATTGGTAACTGTTTGCCATTATGTTCCTGACTAAGGACTGCCCCACAAGCGTACCCACTAGCGTCTGTTGTTATGCAGAATTATTTAACGAAGTCTGGGTATTGCAAAAGTTTTGGACTAATTAATGCTTCCTTTAAATAGGCAAAAGCTTTTTGACATTCTTCTGTCCATTCGAAGGAAACATTCTTTTTGCAAAGCCTAGTTAATTTTCGTGAGTGTTCTGCGAAATTCGGTACGAATCTTCTGTAATAGTTGCAGAATGCTACGAATCTCTTAACTTCATCCGCTGTTTTTGGTGTTGGGTAATTTTGAACAGTTTCAAATTTGCTCGGGTCGGGTAATATTCCCTTGTTTGTACATTTATGTCCTAAATAAGTTACTTCTTGGCTGAAAAATAGGCATTTATCTGGATGTAATTTTTGGTTGAATTTTCTGCAAGTGGAGAATACGTCTCTTAAATTTTTTAGCATGTGGTTTTCAGAACAACCTAATACAACTAAATCATCCATGTAGAGAAATGCTTGAGATGGCTTGAGGCCTGCAAATGCTAGGGTCATCATTCTTTGGAATGAATTCGGTGCTACTTTTAATCCGTAGGGTAGTCTTTTGAATCTATATGTGCCATTATCGGCTGTAAATGAGGTTATATCCCTGGAGTCGGGGTGTAATTCGATTTGATGAAAACCTGACATAAGGTCTAGGCATGAAAAATATTTTGCTCTTCCAAGTTGATCTAAAATATCGTCAATTCTTGGAAGTGGGAATTTGTCTGCTGCTAGCTTTTTATTTACCTGTCTGTAGTCTACCACTAATCTCCATCTTTTTTCTGTTTTACCTGGGAGTAATTTTTTAGGGACTAATAAGATTGGGCTATTATATTCCGATATGGAGGGTTCTATTATGTCATCTTCGATTAACTTATTTACTTGTTTGCTTATTTCTCCTTTTTGCGTTTGAGGCAATCTATAATTTTTTATGTAAACAGGAGTGTCATCCTTCATGTATAATTTTTGTTTGTAGAAATTATTAGAGGAAATTGGTTCTGTTTCTAGTGCAAATATGTCTATGAATTCTGTGCATAGTGTTGTTAGTTGAGAGTTGACAAATTGTGGAAAGTTTTTTGTTAATCTTTTTAATTTCTCTGTATCATTGCAATTTTTATCGTGTGTGGTTGTTTTAATTAGTGTGTAATCGTCTAAATTTTCGGTATTGATCTTGTAATTTTGAATAGTTGTGTTTTTATGTGTTGTGTTGATAATTCTAACAAAAGTTTGATCTTTATTTGTGATAGTGTTTGCTATGAAAATGCCTTCAGATAATTGTTGGTGTGGTATGAAGATGTTTTTGTTATCGGTGTTTACTTTGACTTGTCTAATGACTTCAGATCTAGCAGGGATAGTAAGTGTGTTGACAGACAGACAATTTGTTAGGTGCATTGTTATTGTTTGGGGGAAATCATATGGCCTTAGGATTAATTTATCCTCTGTTTTGCATAATCTAAAATACAATTGTATTTCTTTATGAAATCTAGTCCTATTATTCCATCGCATGGGATTGGAATTTATGGTAAATTAGAAGGTCATCACCTTTTAAATCCGCTTTAATTGTGCCTAATGTGCTAGTTATTCCTTGACCAATGCCCTTTAAATCTGTAATTTGTTCTTTATTAATTTTGTGAGTTTTACTAATTTGATGCATTTTTATAATGGAAATGTCTGCTCCCGTATCAATTAAAAAATTTGAAATCGAATTATTTAGGGATGTCCTTGTGGATATATAGCTGTTTAGATTTAGGTTCAGTACATATATTTTTCTTTCTATTAATTTTGAAGTGGAGCTTCCTGGTTTTCCGTCTGGGTGCAGCTGCGCACATTGCGGGTCTGGTTGTAGGATCTATTGCCGTTTTGGGCTTGTGATCCTCTTCGGTTATTATTATTATTGCTGTACGACCTCGAGTTATTGTTGTATCTCGGTTGTGGTCTGAATCTCCGATTTTGGTAATTTCCATAGTTGTTACTTCGGTATCCTCCCCGGAAATTGTTCCTGTACTGACTCTGTTGTCGTACGTTCAAAATTGTATTCGAGCTGCCTGTTATTTCGGTACAGCTATTGGTGAACTTAGCGATCGCATCGTTCATTGTTGTGAACGTTCCCGCTTGCATTATCATTTTAACATTATTGTTGGAGCTGTTTTTACACATTGCCTTGACGGCTGCCTGTGTAGAATATCTCGTTGCTAAGTCTGGGTTTAATCCATCCGAGATATATGCTCCTTCTAGTGATCTGATAATTTTTTCTATTTCCGCTGTGTATTGGTTAGCAGTTTTACTACGTTGTTGAACGTTTAGAAGTTTAGCGGTTAAAACCTCTACCGATTCACCTTTTATCGCGTTTTTGAGTTTTGTTTTTATTTGTCCAATCGTGTTTTCATTACTGATGAAGTTTCTTGCCGTTCCTTTTAGCTTGGTCTTTATCATTGTTATTGCTAAAAGTTCGTGCTCATCCTTGATTTGATCAAGTATGTCGAGGGCATCTAAGAAACTGTGTAAGTTTTCTGGCTTCCCATCAAACTCTGGGAGTACCGACGAGGCGGTTTTAATGAATTCGACTACTGTTTGTACCATTGCGACGTTTATGGTTGGGATGTTTACTTTTTTGGTGTCTTCCCCTTGACTTAAAGAGGGTGATGGAGTCCGGCTTCGGACGCGTTCTGACAGAAGTAAGTTAAAATCAACCTGGAGATTCTCTTCTAATGTGGTTGGTACTGTTATTTCTATATTGTGTCTAGATAACGAAGATACAAGTTTATCTCGTACTGCAATGAAAAATTGGTAAGCTTCCTTTTGGTGTTCTGTGGTAAGTATGCGATTTGCTACATTGATCACCTGTCTAATGTTATTAAGGGCTTCCAAGATTATGTTCAAATGTTTTACTATAGTTTCCGTTGTTATAGGAATACTCTTATTTATACATTTGTATGATTTACTAGCTTTAGTTTTTTCGTCAGTTAACGTGTCATGGATTTCTTTCCATTCATTCATTTCTGGTTTAAAACTTTTGGCATTTTTGAAAGTTGTTTCTTTTTATTGAGAGAGTTATACGCGTTGTTGTACATTGTTTAATTGTCTCAATTTGTTTTTAATGTAATTTTTTATCAAGATTACCATTGCGACAATTAAACATGTAGCTACGCATGCAAAAGCGGTCAACCACTTATCGGGAACTTCTTCCTTGTTTTCTACGATAGGATGTGGTTGATATTTAATTACTTTAGTTTCGTAGGTGTTTTCACCTGAGGTTTCTTTTCCTACTTCGTATCCTGCTATTCCTATTAATATGCTGTTTAGTGCAATTTTCCACCAAGTCATTTTTATGTTAATAATATTTTACGGTTGAGAAAAAAAAATGAATGAGAAAAACAATTTTCCTTTTTATTATTAGTTCTTGTTTTTTAATTTAATAAAAAAATTTTTTTTTTGTATTTTTATTAGTTATAGCTATCTTATTTGTGCTAACATTCTCCTTGTTTCTTCTTCCCTAGTTTTTGGATTTATGACGTCTACTAAGGTGGTTTCCCTGTTCATACTATAAATTTCCTAATGATCCTTTTGGTGGTTCTGCGTTGTTGTTGTGGCTGGGTTCCACCCATTTTTGTGCAGATCTTTTAGTTTGGTTATCAACTTCTTCTTTTGTTGTCCGCGACTGATGTTAATTATTCGCTGTAGTTCTGCGCATTCTTTTTGGTGCCTTCGCTTTCTACCTCCACGTTTTTTGGGTTTATGTTCGCAGCTTATTCGTTGCCTAAACTCTTGTAAGTTAGCTTTTTGGCGGTTTTGCCTTTGCCGGTATTCCTCTAGGGATATTGGTTTGGGTCCTATTACAATTTTTGTAGGGATGTATTTGGGGTATTCTTCTGCGTTTTTCGATCCTTCCGGAACGTATTCCTCTACCATAATGTACTGGCAGGGTCTTGATAGAGTTGGCAGGGTCTAGATTTGGATTCCTAGGATCTAGCTTTGAGCTGGCAGGATCTAGCTTTGAGCTGGCAGGATCTAGCTTTGAGCTGGCAGGATCTAGCTTTGAGCTGGCAGGATCTAGCTTTGAGCTGGCAGGATCGCCATGTAAAATATTGTAAGGTGTTTAGTATTTTCTTAGCTCTACAGCCGCATTAATGTGAGCATTAAAATGCCCCACATGATTCCAAAAGTAAAACGCAAACGTTGAGTCTTAAAGTTGGAATGTTTTATTCGGCTCATCGCCGTTCTTTTATATGCTTACAATC
>NW_023467676.1:0-6437 GCF_013731165.1 Rhagoletis pomonella
AAAAAAATCTATCCCATGCAGTTTGAAAATTATGGGCATTTAAGAAAAACCTAGAAATTTGGTCAAACTGTAACCATTTTTCGGTTATTGTGGTTAATTTTTATTATTTTTGTTCATTTAAACTTTGGAACCTTAACCCTAAATAACATTTCTAGAACCTAATAATGACACAATTGCCCCAAGTTTTCTAGAATTAAGACTATTTGTTAAACTATGAATTTAAAATTTTTATAATTTGTCGACTTTGAAAGGCCCTCCTTTAAAAAAAAAATGTACTAAAGTGCCTTGGCAAGTGCCATTAAAAGTTCGGGCATTTAATCAGGATTGTTAAATGGTACAATACTTGTTAGTTTCATACGAGTAAAAAAATAAAAACATCAATTAACCCGATTTTTGCTAACCCATTTTACTCAGTTCAAATGTTTTTTATTCGCACAAGCTCTTGGTAGGTTCTTAATTTTACGGCAAAATGATGAGAGAGATGGATAGTGGACATGTTTGCCATGAGCGAGCGAGACAGATAGTGACGCCACTTTTACCAAAGTCAACAAAAGTAAGTCAAATTAAAAAAATAATTAAAAATCTTGACCTACTTTAGTTTAGGTTTATTGGAATAATAGTCAGATAGGGAAATAACATTTTTTATTACAATAAATGTTCAAATTGTTTACCATCAGCCTCAATACACGCCCTACATCTTCTTAAAAAAGAACTACAGTGTTATCTGGCTGGAGTGAACACCCGATGCTACGAACACCTCGAAAGAGTGAACATGAAAATTTTTCCATTGAGTACTCTATAGAGTGAACAATTTTGAGTCTTTGTAGAGTGAACAAAAGTTAAAACCAATTCCTTCCAAATTCAAAACTGTAACGAAAAATTTAATAACAAAAACTCGGAGATTCGGCAACTAGTGAAGTGGGAAGACCATCTGAAGACCTGAAACTTCACCTCTGGTGTGAGGAAGCATTGGTAAACCGTGAGGTCATAACGACAGAGTTGAAATATTTTTTCCGATCCGGAGCGATCCGCGAGCTATTTTAGCCGACAGTTCGTACTGCATACTCCGGCGGACAAAGCCAAACGTGTAGTGACCAGAAGGCTGCACAAACTACAAACACCAAGTGCGCCTCTTTTTTCCAGCAGCGACGAGGAAAGGATAGCCATCGGGAAGGTAAAAGTCTCCAAAGCCATTGACTCCGACGGAATTTGCATGCTGATGCTCAAAAATTTGGTTCCTGCGGGAGTGGACAATCTAGCCAAGGTCCTCAACCTGTCTATGGCCACTCTCATCGTACCAGACATCTGGAAAACTGGGAGAGTGGTTCCACTGCTTAAACCGGGGAAACCGTCCAGCAAAGGAGAGTGTTCTCGCCTGATAGCTCTCCTTTCCCCGGTTGCGAAGACACTAGAAACCCTTCTGCTCCCGAACTACACAAATGACTGAACCCCAGCGAAGCATCGACATGGGTTCCGTAAAGTGCACAGCACAACAACAGCACTTGACGCCATCAATACCCAGATAACTCGTGGCCTTAACCGAAACCCCCCTGTTAGAGAACTATTCAAGCAATACTACTAGAAGAAAAACGGTGGGCGGCGAATTACCTGAGTGGTCGAAACTCGTCAGTGGTCTTTAGAGACAAATCGAGCAAACCTAGGAAAAACCTTTGCCCACTGCTGTTCAACTTTTACATTTCTAAGCTCCCTCAACCACCAGAGGTAGTCTCGATTGTCTCTTATGCTGACGATTGCCCGATAATGGTTATCTCGCCGAGCTTTCTCGCTTCGTCACTGCACGGAGCCTAACCCTCTCCCCTACAAAATCCTCAGCAACGCTTTTCACCACTTGAACTAAGGAGGTCAGACTGCAACTGGGTATTCTCGTCGATGACGAACCAATTCCGTCGTTGAATAACCCGAAGATGCTCAGAGTAACCTTCGAAGGTCTGCTCTGCTTCTCGGCGCATACAACCGCAATTGTCAATAAAGTACAAAGCCCCAACAAAGTCCTCAAGTCGCTAGCCGGGAGCACCTGGGGCAAAAAGAAAGAAACGTTTTTGGCAACGTACAAGGCAACTGGCCGGCCGGTTCTGAACTATGCAGCGCCTGTGTGGTTACCGGGAACTAGTAGGACGCAGTGGATAGCTGCAGACCTGCCAAAACACGGCACTCAGACAGCGACAGGATTCCGTCTTAAGTTTGGCTTAACATCACCTGCGCGACAAGGCACATATGCTCCCGATTAAGGAGCATAACATAATACTCTGCAGGCAATTCCTAGTAGGGTGTCATCGTGTTAGCACACAAACAGACATCTGCTTGCAGAAGAACCCTCGCACAGCACGTCAGAAGGCATCTATATGAACTGACGGACAAAATCCGGGGTTCATAAATCTACCTCTGAACCCAAAAACTTACGGACAAGCCTTGAACGAAATTCTAAGAGAGCCAGTCCCGAGTTATATAGACTCTCGACCTGTGAATGCCGTTCTGAGCACGCAACCACCTGACGTGGATAGCCCAACTTCGATCGGGCTACTGCAGCAGGTTGAACTCATACCTGAACAGAATAAATGCAGATGTGCTAAATGAATTCCCGGCATTCGGAGATACGCTCCATGACTCGCAGCATCTCTTCGCATGCCCACTCTGATAAGGTATCTGGCCTTATGGACAGACCCCATCGAGGCTTCACGCTTCCTGGGTCTACCGCTATAGAGCTTGACGACAACGATACAACAACAACAGGATACATGTGTTGGCATTAGCTCTGGGAAAAGACGACACTTCAGAGTTAGGCTGACTTCCAAAATGTATCTATACAACGCTTGGAAACTATTATACTGCGGTTTTCAAACTGATTGTATATGCAGAGTTGCGACACATTGCAACCATATACATTGCATATTTTAAATATTCAATATAGCAATGAACAATTTTTCTGAATTTTCCATTTCTAAAACCCCAATGCTAACCAATATCAAACGAAGCATCAACTTTGTTTCTGATGCGCTGACTGCTCGAGCGATGCGTTTCGATAACTTTTCGTATGTGTTTTGGAGGAGTATACATTGTCAATATTTTGTAGTTCGACGTTATGGAACGTTACACTTTGTACGTATGCAAAGCAATTGACGTTTTGGAAGTCAGCCTTATTCAAATTTTAACTTTAAGACGCACTGCGCAATAAAATTGATTTTAAAGAACAAAAAACTCAATCTGGATATAGTGAACAATCTGTTTTCTATGAACTGGTCTTGCATTAATTAGTTCACTCGACCCAGGTAGCACTGTACTTATTAGCCGGGCATATCCTCTAGAGTGGATATCCTCAGCAGCTTGAGAAATTCGTTCACGCTCGGCTACGCGCTCAATAGGCTTTGAATAAACTTTTTCTTTGAGAACGCCCCAATAAAAAAAATTCAGGGGATTTAAATCTGGGGAACGGGCTGGCCACGAGATAGTGCCTGAACGTCCAATCCACCTTCCCGGATATTGGTCAAGGAAATCTCTTACTTGCACTGCGTAATGCGCTGGGCAGCCATCTTGTTGATACCACATGTAGCGACGATCTGTTAGTGGTATGTCCTCTAACAAACTTGGTAAATTTTCTCGTGAAAAATGTAGGTAATTCCTGCCATTCAAGTTCTCAGACCAATTTCTAGGTTTTTCTTAAATGCCCATAATTTTCAAACTGCATGGGATAGATTTTTTTTCTGATTTTTCTCATGATGGTTACAATCAATCCTGTTACCCCGTTTCGGCTTGACGTTGAGTTCTGGGACACCCTGTATATACGTATGTATCTATTTGAATATATGTATGTAGTTTGTCTTTACAGAGAAAAATAATCGTTGGTGCCGCAGAAACAGGAAACAACTAAGAACTTTTTAACATCCCCAAAATAGTTTGCTACTAGTAGCAGTTATGCTGTATACCTGAATGAAATATAATCCTTGGTGAAAAAATTTTTTTGTGGCCTGTTGTTCAAGGACATATGTACAGTAGTCGAACAAATTATAGTCGCACCACATTTTGAAAAGTTTTAACATATTATTTTTGTTGTTATTTGAATCCAAGTTTCAAACTTTGTGCAATATTTAAAAAAAAATCAACAAACTTTCGTAAAAATTTCTAACTTTTTTAATTAGATTTCCATTTAATTCTAGTAGAACAAAGTACAAGTTTCAAATGGCTAAAAATTACGGTTGATTTTTTAGAATTTCTTTTTGTCCAGGATGTTTCGGTTGGAGTCTAAGAAAGTGCAAGTCCCAATTCGTTAAAAATTACCGTTGATTTTTTAGAATTTTTTCGTGGAGGGTGTTGCCCATTTTCGTCCATATAACACAAGCTCAAAATTTTTTTTTATGAAAAAAAAAATCAGCAACACCCTCAAAAAAAAAATTCTAAAAAAAACGGTAATTTTTAACGACTTGAGACTTACACTTTCTTAGACTACAACACTGTACAGCACTCGGCTGGGTATTGGACCAAACCAACTTTTTTTAAGAGATTGAGTCATAAGTAAAAAAGTAATTTCTCCGTTTTTCGAAGTTAACCTCCGAAATCGAGATATGGGCCTTCGAAGTTCGAAATTGGGCCTTTGGTTAAAAATTATTTTTAATCATTGCATGTAAAAAGCAAAAAAAAAAGTAAAAATACAGACGCGGTCCGCCCTTTGCTCATATTTATATGGTATATAACTTTTTTTGTGAAAACTTATATTACAGGTGCTATAACGGGTCAAAGGTCAGATCTTCGGAAAATTAAAAACTTAATATTTCAGAAAATTTCGAACTGATGTTTAATAGATTTGTATCGTTGTGAAGGCGATTATTTAGATAAGGTATGCAATTGTATTACTAACTAGTAAATTTTTTGTTTTAAATATTTTTTATGAGAAAAAATCGGTATTTTTTCCTTTAAATGTGTTTTTTCTGAAATTTTTATGTACGAAGTATGCATATCAGAAGAAAGCAGGTTTAACCACCTTTACAACGGTATCAATTGTTTAACTTCGGTTGGTAATTTCATTGTTAAAAATATTTTTTTTTTATAAAAAAAACTAATTTTTTCCTTTAAATGAGGTTTTCTCAAATTTGTATATACGAAGTATACAAATATGCATATCAGAAGAAAGGAGTTTAATTGCCTTTACAAAGATACCCATTTTTTTAAATCGTTTTTTTTTTAATATTTTTTGGATAAAAAAATGTATTTTTTCCTTAAAATGTGTTTTTGTTTTTAATTTCTATATACGAAGTACACAAATATGCATATCAGAAGAAAGGGGGTTTAATCGCCTTTGCAACGATACCAACCTTTTAAAAATCGGTTGGTAATTTTTTTGTTTAAAATATTTTTTTTTTTTAAATAAGGAATTTTTTGCTTTAAATGTGTTTTTTTCTCAAATTTTTATATACGAAGTATACAAATATGCCGCTGTGGTGTAGTGGTAAGCAGTGCGCGCTTCCACGCCGCAACGCCTGGGTTCAAGCCCTGGTCAAAGCAACATCGCAAAAAAATATAGAAAAAGGTTTTTTCTTAGCAGCGGTCGTCCCTCGGCAGGCAATGGCGAACCTCCGAGTATATTTCTGCCATGAAAAATAGCTTCTCATAAAAATACAATCGCCGCTCGGAGTCGGCGTAAAAGTGCAGGTCCCTCCGCTTTGTTTGACAACATCAAGGCGCACGCCACAAATCGGAGGAGAAGCTCGGCCTGACTGTTTAAATGTTTAATTTTTCTTCGTTTTGCTTAATTTTTTTCTACAATTCCTACCAATCGAAAACAAAGACAAAACAAGAAATGAAGTTTCATGTGATATTTTAAACTATGTGATAGTTTAGATATACACTGCAGTCTCTTATGATCTTGTGAACTAAAGGAACATAAAGAAATTTTCTTTCCGACCGCTTAACTCCTGAAATATAAAGAAATTTGATTTCCCTTTTTAATGTATCATATTTGAGCGTATTATCTACTGGCGCATAGTGGGGAAAAATATTTTTTGTTCAAAAAAGCTGTCTACTCTTCAATAAAACCCATATTTTTTATGCAAAGGAATTAAAAAAAGGACTGGTCTTTTGAGTTGATGAATGTAAATGGCCGTAGTTAACCCGACATTATCGATTTTTTCCCACGTTTCATAACCCTTTTGACCCCAAAGTTGCTTATGAGCAACTTTGATTTTCAGCACCATTTTATTTGAAACGAACGGAACTAACTCATCAAAACACGCATCGAATTGACGAATTGATGAATTGCAGTTCTTAGAAGAAAAAAAAAACACAAAAAAGTGTCAGTTGTGTTGCGATCAACATAACTATGGTGCTTTATTCAGTGAGAAGTCGAGCGAATTGCGCGTGCTGGAATTTTAGTGCAAAAAGTGAAAAATAAATAAAAATACTTATAAATCATAATTTAAAAAACTAGG
>NW_023467677.1:0-6436 GCF_013731165.1 Rhagoletis pomonella
TTTATTTATGAGCGATAATAATAATGAAGAAATGCTTCCTTTTTTTTCTTTCAAAAACCAGGTGGCTGGCGACTATCTTGCGGTAGAGTAAAGTGTGGTTATGCGAGCATGAAAAAAGGCAAGGCGAGTGGGAAAGAGGAGTGCTGGTATGTACGAGCATTAGAAAAAGCATTATAAATATATACATACATTGCTGCAGATGGATTTTTATGGCATGTATGTATGTAAAGCAAACAAAAAAAAACAGATACTCGTTCACCCCACGAGTCTATGGAACTTGTGCCAGGCAATTTCGAAAAATAAAAATTTTGTTTGACCGATCGGCGACCCCACATTTGCTGACAGTTTTCGGTGACCCCTAGATAAATATATTTGGCAATAAATATTATTTTTTAACTATGTAGTTTCTTTTAGAAGCATCGAAATACTTCCTTACCTTAAAGTTTATGATCTAATTGACTGATATTAGGGTGGTAAGTTAGGATGACAAGAACTGAAATCTAGTGGGTAAGTACCAGAACAGGGTACTTGAGGTCAATGAACTTTGGAATTTCAAGATCCGATAAAATGTCAACGATATGACGAAAAATATAAAAAAGCGAGCCTTACGTTCGGCCACAATTTTTTCGAAATTGCCGTGCAAAAATACTTTAGATTCGAAGGCATGAATTTATGAAAATTAATTGAGGCGTCTAAAAATAATAAATAAATGTTTACAGTTATTTTTATTGTACATATTTATTTTTAATAAATTTTACTGCAACAAATAAAGGCGTTCCGATAAGAGGGAATGGCACGGAAATTTATTAATGAGGTGTATGAATGTTTGTATGTACATACATATACACATGTACATATGTATACGTAATGTCAATCGCTTAAAAAGTAGCGGATACCGTTCGAGTAAATACTACATACATACATATACATATTTAATTGAGTGTAAAGAAATTACCCAGTTGCAAAAATGTCTTAACAGGCACTTTTGGATTGAAATGACGTCGAAATAGATCTATTACCAATGCTATGAAAATTTTCACCAATATCTTCATCGATACCATTGTTGCAACCGACGTATTTATCGATGAGACTTTAATAATCGATATGAATATGCGTATACATATGCCGATACATATTATTAGCATCGATTTCGATTTTGCTAAATAGAAAGAAAATTTCTGTATAAATCAAAGATACTACAACCGTATTGAGGCATGGGCAAGGTATATTCCCCTCTTACAATGAATAACATTGCAGCGGAGAAGATGAAGAGAAGGTTGAGATCTACATATGAAGCATGCTTCGCTGTGTTGTGACTGGCGGGCACGATGAGGCGTTTGCCCCTCCAATTTTCAGATTTTTTTTCTCGCTGGGATGGTTAGTGGATGCTATCGGTAAGACACGCCCAGCAGAGGTGTTAAATGAATAAAAGCCTGATTTTAAATCTGACTTTTAAAGGATTAGTCTCGGATCTTTGATGAGATAGAGACATTAAGAGAGTTGACCTGGCACCTGGTTTACCTTCTAACTAAGGGTTGAAATGCGAGTAACTACTATCGCAGATGCTCGGACGACCAGAAACTGAATTGGGACTGTCGAAATATCTTGATAGAGCTCGAAAAATTTTGGAAAATCCGCAAGCGGCTTTGAAAAATGCCGTTAAGTCCCGAAAAATACCGAACGGTTCAGAAAAGAGCCAAAAATTCGCAAAACGAATGAAAATAAATACCAAAAAGCGGTAAGTAAATCGCGAAAAAGCCTTAAAGGCCCCGAAAATGCCCTAAATGGCCCGAAACGAGTCCCAAGAAAATCTCGAATATGTAGAAAAATGAATAAAAAATAATCGGCTCTTTCGGAAATTCAATTGCATTGCAACCATCTTCAGCATTTACTTTATTTGTGCTTAAAACCCCGGAAAGTCCAAAATAAAGGCAAAAGTCGCGAATTTTTCTGTATGGTCACGCGAAAAGACACTGAAAAATACTAAGGGGTCCACAAAAAAATATGCCGGAAAATCTTGATCGGGCCCAGAAAATCCAAAGAAATTTGAAAAAATCCCGAGGAAGTCCCGAACGGTTCCGCAAAGGACCCTAAAAATAACGAATGATCTCGAAAGTCCCAAAAACTACTACGAGTTCTGAAAACCTCCAAACGGTGACGGTAAATCACTCAACAAAATCACAAGAAAATCTCAAAAATGTTGAGAAAGAAATACAAACCAAAACAAAAATTATTGACAGAGCAGCGATAAAAAAGTTTCGAAGTCGTTTTATTTTTTTCTTAATTTTTTTTTTTCATTGTCAAAGTTGACCTAAGAATATTATAACTTCCGACCAGGCACACATTCCTCCAGATCGCCAAGTAAGCAGCAACATATCGTAGCTGACATTCATGTAATTGGACTTGGAAATGAATCGCAACAAAAGTTTCGTATGCAAATCTTTGTTAGAAGAAATAAGATGATCTCGAGGAATAACAAATAAACAAGCCAACAACAAAACAACTTACATACATACATACATACGAGTTCAAGTACATATGTACATATTTATTTATGTATGTAATTTAAAGCAATCGAGATGCCGAGATAAAGCTATAAATCCAATCATTGTCAGAAAGTTATAAACATATGAGTGTGTGTATGTAGTAGTAGTCTGCGTAGTTAGTTCTATGCGAGCGAGTAACTGCAACATTGTCAGCCGATGGTAGTAAATAAAACTGGCACCCTAGGGCGAGACAAGAATTTGATTTGAATAGAAGAAACAAAATATCAAAAAAAAAAACAGGACAATAGTTTTCTATTGCTTTGGAGAAGTTCTTCATCGCAAGTTAGATAAGGTGTTGGCTGGAGTGGCGTAAAATGGGGTCTCTATTTATGTACATATGTATGTATGTGTATTCGTGCGCGTGCATTGACTTCAGCGCTTCGCTGCTGTTTTTTTTTTCTCGAACCTTAATGCCCACAATTTGTTGCTTGCCTTCAATATGGCATTAGTTCCGCTGTTCGTCTTCCTATGCCTGCAATTCTTTGCTTTGCTTACATACACTGCCGGAACAAAGTATTAGCACAGCAAATTTTTCACAATATATGCAAAAAATTTTATTCTAATATTTTCCGCCAATTTTGTACAAAAATATGGTTCATTTAACACCAAAAAACAAAAAAGCATAATTCCTAAACTTTGTGCAAACCTCGCGAAAATTCAGCAAACTTTCATCAAAATTTTCAATTTCAGATTTTTTAGAATTTTTTTGAGTATGCGGTTTTGCAGCCCCTGAAATTCTTGTAAAAAGAATGCAAATTCGGAGTTAGTCAAAAATCACGTTGATTTTTGAGAATTTTTTTTTGTTGAAGGTGTTTTGCATTTTTTCCATTTAAAGTATTTTCGAAAAAAAATTGTGTGTATGGAAGAGCTGCGTGGAAAAAAATTGCCAAAAATGAACAGTATCTCCTAGCTACTTAAAACTTGCACTTTGGATTAATTGATTGGGCTACAAATCTGCATACTCAAAAAAATTCTAAAAAATCTGATTAAAAAGTTAAAAAATTGCATGAAAATTTGCTGAATTTTCTCGAGTTTTGCACAAAGTTGAGGAATTATATTTTTATGTTTTTTTGTTGTAGAATGAACCACATTTTTATACAAAATTAGCAGAATGAGAATGAAAATTGTTGCACATATTGTGAAGAATTTTGATGTGCTAATACTTTGTTCCTGCAGTGTACATAATTTTTACTATAGAATGTTGCCTCACAACATCAGTTTGCTTTCGGTTTCAACGTTTTACACAATTTCTACATTACGTTAGCCCATTAAAAAAAAAAACTACAACAACACAAGCTATGTCATAAAAAGCATTGAGTCAGTTACTTATTTGAAATTCGAAGCAATTGTTGCTTCCGAGCACGACAACGTTTTTGTTGTTATGCCACAACAACAAAAGTGCTATTGTGAAATTTCATGTATCAATGCGGCAAAGAAAATTAAATGAAAATAAACATTATTTTGAGCTGCTGAGTGCAATAATGAGGATTTTCTTTTCTAAGCATTTAATTTGCTTCTTTTCTATTGTTGTTTTTTCTTTTTTCTACTTTTTGCTTTTCACTTCGTACTACTTGGTAGCCGCTTCACGCGCAGCGGGTAAGTTTCCAATAAAATTTTAAAATAGTTTTTCAACGTTATTTACTTAATGGTGGTGGATGGCTTTAGTGTTGAAATGTCTTAAATTGTTATAGAATTCTTTGTGTTTTTTTTTTGCGGCTAGTTTGCTTTGCATGCTCGCTCGCTTCTCATGGGTTTCGAAAATCAATGAAAAACAAATAAAATGTGATGAAACACTTTTGTATGCGGAATTTGCAGTTTTGTTTGCAACAATGCAATCCTCATTGTTCCCCTTTTTATGTCTCGAGAATACCGCAAGCGACAGTGGTGGGGGGATCATTGTTAGCTATTTCGCTATGCTTGCCGAAACTATCGCCGCTAAGGGAATTGAGTTGCCGCCCTCAAATAAGTGAAATGTATCTATATATGTATGAATGTAACATTACAAAATTGATCGCTCTGTTTGTTTGCAGAAAATTTGTGTCCGAAAAATTCTCGAAATATCTTAATTTGTTTAATGAAGATGTAGGTTAGGCTGGCTGCCCCACACAGAGCACACAGCACACGTAGGCTGGAAAAGCCCGTTGTAATGCCACTGGCCGAAGCCATTTGTTTATTTCTCTCCCTTAGTAATTGAACCAATCAGTGGTGAGGTATCCTAACCATTTTCCGTGTATGCTCATCAGGCAATGTCCGGTGATTACCCCGACTACTTATCTGAGAGAGAAACGGGCCAGCCCAGTGAGAGGTACGGATCGCCTTACATCAATCTTTGGCCAAATTTGCCTGGTAGTATGGCGGGTGGTTTCCACGGCGCACCTGGTATTTACCTCCTCGATGAGTTCAGCAAAAGGTGAGAGCAAGCATTTTGGGCAGAGTTGACTTCAGATATTTCCTTCTCCCTCCTTGCCAGCACGACGGCTAGGTACATATGTCCCTATATTCAGGGACCCATACAACTGTTAAGGAGCATTTTGATGCCAGCAGGTTGAGAGTCTTTCTGCATTTTATGGCTACTTTTGACGTTGTTCCATTAGATTTGAGAGATTTGATAGCAGCCGCCCCGAAACTTGCCATAGAGATCCCCACAGGTGGAAGATTTAACATTATTTCCAGAGATTTGCTGGGTGTAGTGGGCAGTACTCCAGTGACGAGCATGGCGGCCGTGCTCTGCACCCATTCTACCTTGGCTCTGGTTGTTTAGCGCAGGCCACCATATGGTGACCCCGTAGAAAAGGATCTGTCTTATCATAGCTGTGTACATCCAGTGTACTATATGTGGTTTTATTCCCCATTTTTCGCCTATAGCCAGGCATACAGGGCGGTATTTGGCCTTCCTGGAACGGTCTTCAATATTCCGTTTCCAGTCTAGTTTCTTGTCTAGAATAACTCCCAGATATTTGACCTCGGCTGAGAGAGAAAGTGACACCGCGTTTAGGGCAGGTTTTAATATAGGAATTTTATACTCCCTTGTGAAAAGTACCATTTCTGTCTCGGTAGGGTGTCAATCCTTCCATTCTTTGAACCAGATGTTTACAAGACTGAGTGTGTTTAACAACAGCTCCAGATGCCAGAGTAGGGGGGGGGGGGGCAGAGAACGCCTCCTTGGTGGGTGCCTCCGCTCACATACTCTGTAATGGAACCATCCCGCAGTTCTGATAGAATAGTTTTCTTCCTGAGAAGGAGCCCAACAAAATCCACCGGACCCCGCCGCAGGCCCTGGAGTTAACAACAGACTTCGGATAGACATTGTTGAAAGCACCCTCGATATCGTGTATTCCTTTATGGCCAATCCTTTTTCAATCGTCGATATGATTTCGTGAAACATGAAATGAGGCTTATAGGACTGAAATCCGGGCAAATTTCGTTAAACTTAAGTACCTAAGAAAAACTTGAGCACTTAAGAAAAAATTAAGCAAAAAAAATGCTGTAAAAACTTGTTTCAAAATTTTTTATATTAAACTAAGGCATAACTTATGCACCTCAGAAAAACTTAAGCACCAAAACTGCGCTCAATATTTATTTCAAACATGTTTAAATAAAATTAGAGCACAACTTATGTGATTAAGAAAAATATAAGCACCAAAACTGCGCTCGGAGTTTATTTGAAACATGTTTAAATAAAACTAAAGCATAGCTTAAGTACTTAATAAAAATTTAAGCACCAAACTGCCTTCAAAATTTATTGAAAAAATGTTCGGATCAAACTTAAGCATAACTTGGGTACTTAAGAAATACTTAAGCATAAAAACCTCGCTTAAAATTTATTTCAAACATGTTTAAATAAAAGTAGAGCAAAACTTAAGTACTTAAGAAAAACTTAAGCACCAAAA
>NW_023467678.1:0-6436 GCF_013731165.1 Rhagoletis pomonella
ATAGGCTACTTTTTTAAGAATTTCCACCTGTTTGAAAATGATATTTTTCTCACAGATGGTTTATGACCTGGATTGAAATATAGGCTACTTCCTTAACCGGTTTTCCGATCAGAACGAAATTTATTACACTTACTACGGATTTCGGAAGGATGGTCTTAGACTGAAAGTAAGTCCGATAACTCAAGGCCCCTCCCATACAAATTGGAATTTTCATATTACATACATATCTCTGGAAGTATTTGTGGGAGAGAACTGAAACTTGGTATAGTGATATGTATGTGAAATCAGTGATGGCATTAATCGATTGATGTTTTAATCAGTTAGTTAATTCGATTAAATTCAATCTGATTACAGTTAATCATGATTAATTTTAATCTGACTAGACTAAATTTGCATGATGTTTGGTACGCGGATAGCTTATGGGCCAGATTGGTTAATAGGCTATTCTTTTAAAAGTTGCCACCTGTTAAAAAAGTTTAATTTATTTAATATGCGGGAACGACTGAATGGATTTGAATGAAAATTTGCACACAGATAGCTTATGACCTAGATTGGAAAATAGGCTACTGTTCTTAAGAGTTGCCACCTGTTAAAAAAGTGTCATTAAATTAATACGCGGAAACGACTGAATGAATTTGCCTGAAATTTTGCAAGCAGATAGCTTATGACCTACAGTGGAAAATAGGCTATTTTTTTGGAAGAGTTGCCACCTGTTAAAAAAGTTTAATTATATTAATACACGGATACGCCTTGACGGATTTGCATGAAATTTTGCACACAGATAGCTTATGACCTAGGTTAGAAAGTAGGCTACTTTTTTAACAGTTGCCACCTGTTAGAAATGTTTAATTTAATTAATACGCTTAAATGAGTGAACTGATTTGCATGGAAGTTTTCACACAGACAGTTTATGAGCTAGGTTGAAAAAAGGCTACTTTTTTTAAGAGTTGCCACTTGCTAAGAAGTTTAATTAAATTAATACGCGGAAAAGTCTGAAAGGATTTGCATCAAATTTTGCAAGCAGATAGCTTATGACCTACAGTGGAAAATTGGCTAATTTTTTGGAAGAGTTGCCACCTTTTAAAAAAGTTTTAATTACATTAATACGCGGAAACGACTGAACAGATTTGCATGACATTTCGCACAGATATAGCTTATGACCTATGTTGGAAAATAGGCTACTATTTTAAGAGTTATCACGTATTAGGAAAGTGTAATTAAATTAATACGCGTAAATAACTGAACTGATTTGCATGAAAGTTTGCACACAGATAGCTTATGATCTAGACTGGAAAATAGGCTACTTTTTTAAGAATTGCCGCCTGTTTGAAAGTGAAATTTTGTTCAAAGATGGTTTATGACCTGGATTGAAAAATAGGCTACTTCCTTAACCGGTTTTCCGATCAGAACGAAATTTAGTCCACTTACTACGGATTTCGGAAGGATGGTCTTAGACTGAAAGTAAGTCCGATAACTCAAGGCCCCTCCCATACAAATTGGAATTTTCATATTACGTACATATCACTGAAAGTATTTGGGAGAGAACTGAAAGTTGGTATAGTGATATGTATGTGAAATCAATGATGGCATTAATCGGTTGATGTTTTAATTAGTTAATTCGATTAAATTCAAACTGATTACAGTTAATCATGATTAATTTTAATCTGGCTAAACAGTTAATCGTAACGCCATTAAAAAATTAATTTTTAATCATTAACTCTTAATTTGATCAAGTTGGTTTGGTGATTAATTAAGTTATGCTGGAATTTCCCTGTGCACACAAAGCAAGTTAATCTGGTATGGCTAAGTCGGGCTTCCTCATCAATCTAAGCAATTTAGTGTGCATTTTCATTAAGATATATAGCAACAAACGTTTTAAAAACTAGGTTTTGTAAAAGTTCCCAGTTTATGTATTACTAATAACAATAATTATAATTTTTTTATATTATGTGCTTTTTATAAGCGTAAAACACAAAATAATTACTATAACTGGTGTTTGGTTTCAAACTCAGATAAACTCGACAAATTAATCAGATTTCATTTTTAATTGGATTAACGATTAATGTTTTAAATTAATTAAATGTAATCGCAGCCAGCGATTAACGAATAAAAAAATGTTATCATTAATCGTACAGTTGATTACGACTAATTAATTTTAATCGTCAAACCCGATTAACATTTTAATCGTTAATTTTTAATCGTTAATCAGAATAACAGTTTTCCAACACTGTGTGAAATGATGTTCATATTCACGGAGTAAAATGGACGCTTTTGGAAAAGAGGCGTAGCACCTCCCATAGTGACTGAAAATTTCATATTGCATATCTCTTCAAATGTTTGGGGTAAAGCACTCAAGCTTGGTATGGAAATACATATGTATGTATGTATGTATGTGAAACTAATACAATTCTCATGGAGAAAAATGAGAGTTATTGGAAAAGGTGGTGTGGCAACTCCCATGCAAATTGATTTTTCTATGCTGCATATCTCTGGAGGTGTTTATTGCAGAGGACTGGAACTTGGCACCGAGATGTGTATACAAAATTAATTCCTTACTCATGGAGAAAAATTTGCGTTATTCGAAAAGGGGACATGGTTCCTCCCGTAAAAATTTACTGTTTTATACTGCTTATCTCTAGAGGTGATCATGGTAGAGTATGTGTTTATGGAATAATACTGGAACTTGGTATGGAGTTATGTATGCAAAATGTATCAATTGCTCTTGGAAAAAATGTGAGTTATTAAAAAAGGAGGCATGTCGCCTCCCATACATACTAAAATCTTCTTAATACATATCTCTGGAAGGATAGAAAATCTCTCGAAGTATTTTAAATTTGTTATGGAGATTTATTTTATAAGTGCCGTACTGACAGAATAAATTTCATTAAATGGAAAAGGTAGAGCCGGGTTCGGCCTTATAATCTAAAGCTCTCTTGAGGCATTTGCTACAGTAATGAGAAGTGGTATTTTATCAATGCCAGATTACTAAATTTGAGTTGGAAATATTAGAACCCGCCGTGGCACCTCCAAGAAGGTTACACGTTCACGCGTCGTATACCTGGAACCATTTTAAAGTAGACTTAGAGGGATTGATATCTTAAGTATGCCTAGCGCGCAGACGAGATTTTATAATTTCATAGTTTTAAACGGCCTAAATACCTTAACTCGCTTAAAAATAACGAGCTATAACGAAATGGGTACAGATATAAAATCTAACTTCATTAAATTATTTTTCATATTTGTATAAAAGCGCGGGGTGAAACCCGCGGGTATAAGCTAGTATGTTATAATAGTCAATTCCTTTCTAGAAATCCTTTAATTTCATCACTTTTCATATTGAGTTTGATTGTAGTATCTAGTTTAACCGTTATCTGTTTAATAGAACAGCCCTGTTTAGCAGTTAGCTGTTTAATAGAACAGCCCTGTTTAGCAGTTATCTGTTTAATAGAACAGCCTTGTTAAGCAGTTAGCTGATTAATAGAATAGTATATATAGTTTATTATTTTATAAGTGATCACTTTCAATATAAATTATATAAAAGCCCAGTAAATATCAAATGTTTCTTACATGCACTATTTTGGTGAATTCTCATATCTAGAAATTTCATATTTTTTCCCCATACATTTTCGACTCTGATAAAATTTTTCATACAACTAATAATTATACAAAACCCCATTTAAAATACAGTTTGTATTAAATTTATAACTTATACAATTTTCATTAATTTTCATATAAGTACTAATTGTATTAATTCATATAAGTTCCAAATTTTCATGTAATGTAATGTCTTATTACCTCATACAAGTCATAATTTTTCATACAATAATTAATTGTTTACTAATTTACATAAGTTCTAAATTTTCATAGATTTTCTCAATGTGTAAAAAAGTCGAGTAAATATCTAATGTTTCTTGCATGCATTATTTCGATGAAACTTTATATTTATCAATTTCATTATACCCGAGCGCACTTGTGCACAAGGGTATATTAATTTTTTTCACATAACGGTTGTTTGTAACAGCCAAAACGAATCGAGATAGATATAGACAAATGTATACATAAATGCTCAGAATGAATAGATAAATCGATTAAGCCATGTCTGTCTGTCCGTCCGTCTGTCCGTCCGTCCATGTACACGATAACTGGAGCAAAAATTTAGATGTCTCAACGAAATTTGGTATGTAGGTTTCCATTGATCCAAGGTAGGTTGGAATGGAAAATGGGCGAAATCGGACTGTAACCACGCCCACTTCCCATATAACGGTAATTTTCAGAAATACGAAAACTGCGATATTTTAGTAACTACTGAAGATAATTCACTCAAAATAGATATGTACAATAATTTTCAAACAAAAAATAAGAATATTATAAATTTTTGGAAAATGGGCGTAGCCACGCCCTCTTATGGTTACATGTGTATATCTTGGTAACCGCTGCATCAATATCTTCCAAACTTGGCACAGTTTTTGGCCCTGGTATAAGATACGAAACGGCCGAAAAAATTTTATAACGATAATTTAGAGAAATACAAGATCTTCGATAAATCTGTAAATATTAAAGCTTATTTGTTCAAAATTGATGCTTGCAACAATTATTTACCAAGAAATACGTTTATGGTAAAATTTTGGAAAATGGGCGTAGCACCGCCCACTTATGATCACATATATGTATATCGGTAACCCTTCTACCAATTTGTACCAAACTCGGTGTGGTTATTGTGCTTGCCACGTAAAAGAAAAATGTTGAAAATTATTGAAATCGGACTAAAATTACGGCCGCTCTTCATATAACGGTAAATTTCAGAAATGCTTGAAACTGCAATATTTCTAAATTCAAGGACGCTAATTTACTCAAAATTGATACACCCCGGCTTACCATCTAGCTTTCGGAAAGGTGAAAAAACATATATTTAATACTTGCGCCGGGTATTTAATGTCCGGCTCCGCCCGAACTTAGACTTTCTTACTGGTTTTTTTTTCATATGTATATTTTCGGTTCTGCTAAAATTTTTCGTCCACCTAATAGCCTTTGTAACTCATAGAAGTTTTGAGTTTTCATACTAGTATACAATTTATTACCTCATATGAGTTCATTCGTTTTCATACGAGTAATTTTCTCATTAGCCCATACAAGCTATAATTTTTCTACAAGAAATAACTTTATTAATTCATAAAAACTAAGCTACAAGGGAAAAATAATGAAATAGTGGAGAAGATGTCATTAACTTGCTTCACCTGTCATAGCGGATATAGTTATGGAAGAACTTTTAAATAAATTCGAAAAAGATTCGGACTGCAAACCACAGCTACTTACCATATATGTTGATGATTTATTTGCGATTGTAAAAACGGAAAACATAGACAAGATGCTCAACACTTTAAACAATTTTAACAAAACTTTAAAATGCACAATAGAAATAGAAAATGAAGGACAACTACCATACTTGGACACCCTAATAATCAGAAAAGAAAATGCATTAACTGTTGACTGGTATAAGAAACTTACAGCATCAGGGAGGCTCATAAATCTCAATTCTAACCACTGTAACGTAGCATTCACTACGCTACAATATTTGCAGCCACAACCTACCACAAATCTATCCTACGTTGTAAATATGTATGAACATACGATATGCTTACCCACATACACCAGGCATGTACATACGATGTACATACATACATATGGGTAGAATATTCACAGCGCACATACATACACATACCAGCATGCGCTAAAAATAGACTACGCAAAAGCAAAGCACAAGCAGGTATGCGCCCAAACACACGTGGGAAGTTCGTTGGGCACTTGCGCAAAAACCTTTAAAACTTTTTCAGCTCGTCTTACTTCGCAACCGACTTGTTCGACGACGGGTATAAAGTTCTCTACAAGTGCTCATCCGCTATCAGTCTCCGTAGGTAAGGGAGCGCGTACGTCGCCTTTTGGCAGATGAGCGCAATCCTATCGCTGACGCAGAACGCCACATGGCCGAGGGGACTGTAGGAGGGGTCGTCACAGAGTGTAGATGCATCGTCACACTTTGTAGACGTTGTCGTTGCTATTGTACTCCCCTCGTACAGGTCTCAAGGCCGTCGTGGAAGATCGCACTCACCCGTGTCGCCAACCGTTCCGCACCTACATCGTTAGTGTGCAACTACGAGGGGCGACACAGGTGTATGCTTTGGGCCCACTAATCAGTCTCCGTAGTCTCCTCATTGCAGGCCGCTACAAAGCACCGTCATTGAAGGCCGCCTCCACTATCACTGTAAGTCATCACCAGCTGGGCCATTACAACCTCGCCTAGGCCAACCCCTCACTATCTGCCAGCCGCCTCCGATAAATCGCCGGAATCCGTCCCCACAAGCTAGGGCCGCTGCCGCTGCCTTCGCTATTACGGCCGCTGCCGCCGCCTTCGTTATTAGGGCCGCCACCGCCGTTGCCG
>NW_023467679.1:0-5747 GCF_013731165.1 Rhagoletis pomonella
AAACTCTTAGGTGCTCGTAAATATACGAGCATTAACTCCGAAACGCTTAAACTCATCATGCAGACACACTTCCCAGAAGGCCATGGTGAAATTAAGTGAAAAATGCTTCCTGCGAATGGAGGCACAAAGACACAAAGCTGACATAGCCGTCGCACAAAAATATTTTGCTTACTATTTGATGAAATAATACATACACGAAGTTGGCCCCAATATTGGCCGGTATGGTTAAACACTACTGGTGCTCTCAGTTGACAATCATCTAAAACTTACTTGTATACCGATATTTTTGTATTGAAAATTAAACATTGGCTTATCTCTTCTTTTGGAGTATAGCATATCAGTTACAACTAAAATATAAGCAGCTTTCTTACTTGGGTTCACGCTTTCGATTAAATATTTTCTCTGAAATATTAAGGACTAAAATAAAACGTAAACATATTTAGATAGCAGTACTTCGTGGAAATGTAAATAACTAATAAAACGTAAGAAATATGTAAATCAAAAAAAAAAAAAAAAATGTTTTATTTGAAGTATGTATGGAGCGGATATTGGAAAATGTCTTCCAAACCGTATTTAACGCATCGTCGGTCTTCACTTCAATCAGAGCGCGCATGTGTTTTGCGTTTATTAGGCCTGGCTTCCTGCTTTTAGTTTACATACATACATATTTAAGTATATTTATAGGCAATACCTATACAAATATCTTGCACTATCAACTAGTTCTTTTTACTTTTATACCAGAAATAGTACTTAAATTTTTTCGCTATCCCCCATCTGTCATAGTTGCTGCTCTGCTAACTGGAGCGTTAAACTTCAGCAATAAATGACGAAGAGTAGATTGCCATAAGGATGGTATCGAAGTTGTTAGGCATCATGGGAAAAAGTGTATCGATCTATTTAAAAGGAGACTATGAATATTGAAGAGTAGAAATTAGTTTCGCAATTTCTTAATTGTTTCCTTTGTCAGGTCGGGTACTTCTAGGAGAACTCTCGCAAATTTTTATAAAATTTTAGAAAATGGACGTGGGTCATCAAACTTTATATAAAAATAATGTACCTCAGCAACTACTATCCCGATTTCCTTCAAATTTGAGACACATATTTTTCTTAGTGAACTTTGAAACAATTTCTAAAATCGGGTAATAACAGCGTTCTCTTCCTATGTAAAATCAATCCGAAAACAACGCAAATATAGATTTATGTTATGAGCACCAGCGCTAGGTATACAATTTCGATTTCGGCAAACTTACTTGTTCAAAAATTTTTTTTTACTTAATTTTAAAACTATTTTGATAAGTACTTACATATATCAGTTGCACTGACATTGGATAACTGGATTCATAGGCATACCAATAATTCAGTTATTAGCATGAATTTTTTACTGGCATCTGTTCATTCCAGTGCCTGTTTAAATTACGCCAGTGAGGATTCAGCGCTGGACTGGCTTTGGTTTAGTCTTTAACGTGGCAATATATAAAAATTGTACATTGCGCATTCATTCGTGTACAAGATTTGGTATGTATGTGCATTAGGGTGGTCCAAAAATGCATGTGAAAAAGTAAAGTCGGAATTTTTATTCTCTCACCCCCTAGGATAGTTCTATAGCGAAAAATATAAGCCCCTATTTTTTCATTTTGAAATCAAAAATATTTATTTAGAGGTTGTTCAAAGCGCTCAAAATTTTCAATGTATTTTATATGGGGGAAAAAACACTTTTCGTAGAAATGGTATAGAATTCTTGAAAATCACAATTTTTCAAACGCAAAACTCTGTTTCTGTTCCCAGTAATAATACCCAATTATTTATTTATCCATTTACTCATAGTTACTATATTTTATAGGTCCGCAAAAAAACCCCAGAAAATGCAATGTGGGGATATATAAAAAATTCTTAAATAAACAATTGGGCATTGTTATTGGAAGTATCTTGAAGAGAACCGGAGTTTTCCGATCGGAAAATATTGATTTTCGAAAATTCTACACCCATTTCTATGAAAAGTGGTTTTTTCTCCATACATGGAAAACTTTAAGCGCTTTGAGCCACCTCGAAACAATTTTTGATTTCATATATTTTTTCGATATAGAACAACCCTAGGGTGTGGGAGCATTAAAATTCCGACTTTACTTATTTTGGACCACCCTAATTTACATAACTATGTATGTATGTGGATGCAATTAGAAAGCGCTCTATTTGCTTATTCAAAGCTATTGCAAATAAATGTGTTTTAGTATTTCCGTTATGTTTCAAAAGATAATCTTAAAGCGAATGCATTGTAAGAGCCATATTTCCGCTATTTAAATTTTTTATGGCGTTGAAATTAGGTAAACTGTCAAAGAAAGGTTGGACTAAAATCATTTCGGCAAGATTTTTTACTTATTAACTGGAGACTGTGGTGAAATTTTTTTTCATACCAAGGACAAAGTTGCATATAAACCAATTGTATGTGTGTACTTACTATTAGCAATTACATTTTAGCGCACTGTTTTATGAATGTATTTTCAAGCAAATGAGAGTCTTCAGTACGGTATAAGTACCTATGAAAATGATTAAATATTTAGCAGCTTCCGACCTGAAGCGTAAAAAACCGGAAATTTTGCGAATTAAAGTTGGTTTTAATTGAGGTGTGTAAGTATTTATATAAAGACTACATTTTATTGATGTTGTTTGTACATAGATACATTTGTATGTACATTAGGGTGCACATCGAAAATGCTTTAAATTTTAAGACCCTGCCCCCTAATTTTGTTCGGTTTTATGAGAAATATTATTGCCATTTTTTATAGATTTTTTAAAGGTCATTAAGAGGCCGCGACCTGTCGATTTAGGTCAGAAAATACGATGTTGTGGATTTATCAAATTTTGAATGACTATTTTTGATTCTATTACCGAGATCGAACATGATATATATAGGCCTTTAAAATGGTATATAATAATCTATTGTCGGACTTGGCTTGTTGAGATTTTTTATCGGGTTAAATAAAAAACCCATATTTCTCTTAATTTTATTAAATTTTTACCATCGATAATTTCCACAATTTCAAAATATGTAGTACTATCTAAAATTAAATTTATTTTTGAACAAACTGATAGCTCACCTATTGCAATCGCATAAAAATTTTAGAAGATAGGTGACTTTTTGCAAATACGGCCTTGAATTTTCAGTTGTTTATTAAGCGGACTTTCAGATTTTTTGAGCAGTGTGGCTAAGGAATTCATCAATATTTATTCAAAATAGATATATAGAATCGCTCCTTAGCAAGATCATATTCGACGTTTAAAATCTAATCGAAAATAGTTATTCAAAAACTCATAAATCCTCAAAATCATATTTTATGACCTAAATCGACAGGCCGCGGCCTCTAAATGACCTTTATATAATCATAAAAATAGGCAATTAAATTTCTCATAGAAACGAATAAAATTAGGGGGTAGGGTCTTGAAATTTCCAAAAAACGGTTTTTCGATGTGCACCCTAATGCACATACACACGTTCAATGAAATGAAATTCTCAAAATTTCGTCTACTATGACAAATTTCATGGTAAATTAAGGTAAATATGGTAACAACATTCAGTTATGTATGTATATCCACCCATGGACGCAGTCAAGCATGGACATATATGTAGGTACGCTAATGATAAGTAAATGTATGCTATGCATAAATTCGAATATACATATGTATACATATGTGTACGTAGAAGCTTCATGAAAGTTGGAAGTATATCACGCATATCGTTGTAACCACAAATTTCTGTTGTCATGATTGCAATGCAACGAATTTCGAGATATTATGCCCAGACGCATCTCTCCGTATTGCTATTGTGCTAAATTGACGCATGTCTTATTACTGAAAGGGATGGTATAATAAAACAAACTTACCTACCGGGCAGTAAAGCACACTAGTTTTAAGCTAGCTTACTACTAACTACTTGCTCTGCAGCTCAAATGCGTATTACTTTTACCAACACCTTTTTTTTGCAAGTACTCGTTTTCCATGAAGTCCAGATGGTGGAAACTGCTGTATTAGCGTTAACCAATTTTTTCAGGTCAATACTAGGTTACTGCACAAGCACCGTTACTTCCCTAACCCATACGCAACAACTGCGAAAGAAATTTTTGCGCTGCAGTCAAAATCGGGTAGCATAAATACAAAGGGTCTGGTGTTTAGTGTATAAAGTTCTTTTTTGTTATGCTTTAATAGTTGATGTTCTTTTAGCCCGGAAATAGATCAAGAACTCATACATATGTAATCCCTTCCCCTGTAATTCCCCGAGTAAGCGAGTGCTCGATTGAACTCAGAGACGAAGCGACTTCTCTAGATATGAGTTATATTCCGCTAGACTTACAATGGCAATACCAATTATTAAAAAAAAATACATAACAAAAAAGTATAGACAACATTAAAATAAGCAAAGTAAAGGAGTAACAGAGCTCAAAAGCATCAGATATTGATATGGGAACACAATAAAATCTCATTACAGCCAGTAGACGAAGAGCTATATAAACGGATTAAATTGTTTGCTTTTTCCTCATTTTCTTTAGTTTTTTTTTATTCTTTTTCTCACTTTTCTCGTCTTTCTTACTCATTTCTGACACTCATTGGTAAATCCAAGTTCATCTGCACTTGTTTTCCATTGCAGAAGAAGTCTTCGTCATTCATTCATATTCAAAAACATTTTTCACCAAAACAAATATTGTTTAATTCATTTCACATTAAAACAATATATAAATTTAATATGCAGTGTCAATATGAAACTGTTACGCCGAATTTGTTTGAAAAATTTAGATACGGATGGAAGGTATGTAAATCTTGGTAAAGATAATTAGTAATTACTAATTACTAATTATTAATAACTAAACAAATGTATGTATGTATGTATGCATATATGAGAAATTCTCCTGCGATTGCTCTCTTTAAAATTTTATTTCTGTTTCTTTGGAAACACAGGTTATCAGCTGCATTGGAATCGTAGGGCTATTGGAAGATCTTCCACAACAGCTTCCTTATAGAAACCCAGTGTTACCGTTGTGCGACTAAAATTTCAAATTGACACCTTTTGGAGATCATGAATTTCTAGCAATATTTCTCGATACTAAAATGCAACCGTGAGCCGCTAAAATAAACAAATTATAGAAGAAGTATAACGAAAAATAAATGGATTTAGAAAAACATATAAAATGGGTCGATAGTATCGATAGTTACCCTTAAGACTATCGTAAAACATCGATGGACTTGACTATCGATGGTTTGACAGCTCTACTGGTCAGTATTCGTAACTGCGCTATACCAGTTATCACTTCTGCAGTGTTTGGAATTTACCCCTTCCTATAATGTTTTGGGCCATTTTGACCCAGTAATATATAGAAATTAGTAAATTTTAAGAAAAAAAAACCAAATTTCAATTTGAATTCAGTTAATATTTATTTATCATGTCGAGCCCTTACCACCAAAACAACGCAAGCGACATTTTTTCAAATTTTTTTTTTTTGATGCAGAAATATTACTACAGCATCTAGATTCATTTCGGCATCAAAAAGAAAATTTTGAAAAAAAGTCGCTCACGTTATTTTGGCGGTTAGGGCTCGATATGCAAATGCATTATCGGCAAGCGCTGTATGCTTGCCGGTTCAAAGTTGCCCTTAAATACTAAATAGTAAATTGGGTCAAAATGACCCACAGAGACTGTGGGTGTATGCAAAAATTATGTCGCCTTTTAGAAAACAAAATAAAATAAAAAACGCTTTAAT
>NW_023467679.1:5757-6434 GCF_013731165.1 Rhagoletis pomonella
AGTTTTACGATCGAAAAATATTGATTTTCCTGAATTGTACACCATTTCTACGAAAAGTTGCGTTTTTCCATATATATAAAATACATGTAAACTTTTGAACGCTTTGAGCGACCTCTAAATGTGTTTTTTTTGTTTTAAAGTAAAAAACTCAGAGCGTGTAGTCCTTACGCGCGGAAGAAGTGAAACTTAATAGAGGAAATGCCAGAAAGAAAGAAATGTGCGATATACATACACATGTACATATTTTCTAACACACAAAAAACATATTTTTTTTTAACGACTTTTAATTTTTTTTTATAACTGAAAAACCCTGGCGACTTAATGGGTATAGGCTCGATAAGTGCACCAGTGTTTTTTATTGGAAAAATAAGAAAACAAAAGCACCAGGTTTTAGTTTGAAATACAATTAAGTTTGACGGTTTATTTAATAGGTATATTAAAATTCAAGGGGGCTTACAATATTACCTTGATTATGAAGTGGTGTGGTGGCGGAACGTCCGTAATCGCTGGTGATTGAAATCCAATAGAGAGTTTAAAAAGTTAGAAACTGAAGTCGAACCCTCTAAACGGTTTGAAGAGTTCCGTTTTCAGGGGAAATTTAACGAAAGTGCACTGACAGGAAAAGTGCAGTTTTTCTTTTTGTCTTGTTTCACATACGAATGTGTATGTGTGTGCAT
>NW_023467680.1:0-597 GCF_013731165.1 Rhagoletis pomonella
AAGATATACACATGTAACCATAAGTGGGCGTGGCTACGCCCATTTTCCAAAAATTTATAATATTCTTATTTTTCGTCTAAAAATTGTTGTAAATATCAATTTTGAGTGAATAATCTACTAAAATATCGCAGTTTTCGTATTTCCGAAAATTACCGTTATATGGGATGTGGGCGTGGTTATTGTCCAATTTTTTAAATTTTCGGCCATTTAGTATGCTGTATCAAGACCAACAACTGTGCCAAGTTTGGAAGAAATTTGTGCAGCGGTTACCAAGATATACACATGTAACCATAAGTGGGCGTGGCTACGCCCATTTTCCAAAAATTTATAATATTCTTATTTTTCGTCTAAAAATTGTTGTAAATATCAATTTTGAGTGAATAACCTTCAGTAGTTACTAAAATATCGGAGTTTTCGTATTTCCGAAAATTACCGTTATATGGGATGTGGGCATGGTTACTGTCCGATTTTAAAAATTTTCGGCCATTTGGTATGCTGTGCGAAGACCAACAACTGCGCCAAGTTTGGAAGAAATTGGTGCAGCGGTTCCTAAGATATACACATGTAACCATAAGTGGGCGTGGCTACGCCCATTTT
>NW_023467680.1:697-6433 GCF_013731165.1 Rhagoletis pomonella
AAATATCAATTTTGAGTGAATTATCTGCAGTAGTTACTAAAATATCGGAGTTTTCGTATTTCCGAAAATTACCGTTATATGGGATGTGGACGTGGTTATTATCCGATTTTTTTAATTTTCGGCCATTTAGTATGCTGTGGCAAGACCAATAACTGTGCCAAGTTTGGAAGGATTTGGTGCAGCGGTTACCAAGATATACGCATGTAACCGTAAGTGGGCGTGGCTACGCCCATTTTCAACAAATTTATAATATTCTAATTTTTCGTCTGAAAATTATTGTAAATATCAATTTTGAGTGAATTATCTTCAGTAGTTACTAAAATATCGCAGTTTTCGTATTTGTGGAAGTTGCCGTTATATGGGAAGTGGGCGTGGTTACAGTCCGATTTCGCCCATTTTCAATACCAACCTACCTTGGATTAAGGGAAACCTACATACCAAATTTCGTTGAGATATCTCAATTTTTGCTCGAGTTATCGTGTACACGGACGGACGGACAGACGGACAGACGGACGGACAGACAGACATGGCTTAATGGATTTATTTTTTCATCCTGATCATTTATGTATACATTTGTCTATATCTATGTCGATTCGTTTTGGCTGTTACAAACAACCGTTATGTGAACAAAATTAATATACCCTTGTGCACAAGCGCGCTCGGGTATAAAAATTCGCCGCGCAACGTTTCGAATACGGGGCTCTGGAAGGTGCACCATTGCTTTGCTCCATTGTCTATTGCGACCGTTGAACAGTGGTTAACAAATGGAATTTAATACTCATAATTCACTGGAGCTTTCATTTGTTAACCAATTTGATTATTAATATTATTTTTTTTATATCGTCACTAGACACGAATAAAGGTGCGAGCTCAAAAGTTGACCGCGAAAAAAGACGCATAAAAAACTTCAGCGAAGAAAGACTCTTGACATAGTTGATGGCGAAGAAAGACGCGTAAACTTATTTTCGCGGTCAATTATGCTTGCGGGTGTAACAGTATGTAAATTCCCCAACGAGTTTTTGGGGAATAATGACGAAGTGACAGTCCTTAGCCAGGTATAAATCTATGTTTCCGCGTCTTTCTTCGCTGAAGTTTTTCTTTAGCGTCTTTTTCGTAAATTTTTTTTTGTCTTTTTTCGCAGTCAAAACACTAGCTGCCTTTATTCGTGTGTAGTGACTAGGGAATCCAGTTCCGCAAATGCGGGGTCCCACAAGCGCGTTTTTCCGTTTTTGGCCGATTCTTAGCCGATTATTTTTACTTTTTTTCGCACTTCATTCCATGTTATTTATTTTTTACTATTTTAATTCTTTTAAATCTTTAAACATTAATCCATCTGAGTCCTCCTGTTATAAATGTGTTCTCATGTTTCGTTTTTATGATGAACGGTAGCGAGAATGTGAATAGGGAAGACACAATTTAGCAAGGTTTGGCTAATTTTCTTTGTTTAAAAAATGTTTTTCATTTTTTTATGAAAATATAGCTTACTATCGAAACAAAACCCTGTAAATCAAAATTTCAAACTTTGAAGAACATTTATAAAAATTCTACAAATTTTAACAAATGTTCATCCATGATACAAAAAAGAAGGTAGTTTCATCGTCACCAGAGCTGGGTAAATGCAATTACATTACAATTACAATTACATTCCTCAGTAATTGTAATTAGGAATCAATTCCTCCAGTTTACAGCAAAGGAATCGATTACTTTTTCAATTACTTGAAGTAATTTCAAATGGAATTGTTTTTTTCTTTAATTCCATTACAAGGAATTTCATATTGTAATTGGAATAAATTACGTGCTAGTAATGTAATTTTTTTTTTCAATTCCTTTGAAAGGAATTGAAAATGTAATTTTTTTTTTCCAATTCCTTTGAAAGGAATTGAAAGTGTAATTGATTTTTTTTGAATTCCATTCCTCAAAGTAATTTAAAAAGTAATTGAAAAATTTCTAAAAAAAAAAATTTTTTTTACTGTTGAATTGCAATAGCTTTGATAAATTTCTTGGTTGCTAACTGCCTTGAATAAATAACTTATACCTAAGTAGTTTTACTAATTGAACTTTAAGAAAACTGAATAACTTAAACTGTATCTGTTCAGTCAGTAACGGATAAATTTTCCAGATCATACCGCGAACGCGCTTCGCGGCTGATGAGACCCGTAAATGTCGAAGCACGCATAACCCGCCCGGACTGTTGCTACCTTGGGCACTGCTGTTCTCTTGGACTAATCCCTGCGTATCTATAAAAATGCACTGACTTAATTGTGTATATTATGGTACCCTTAATTCCACCCAAAATGGCGTGCCTTCTGGAGCCTTTGAAGTACTCTTACTGGTATCCTGCGTTACAAATGAGGATAGACTCCGCTTGAATTACGAACCCTGTCAGACTGGAGATCCTACCACCTAAGAGTTTTATAAACAAATTGCATTGCTATGGCTAAATTTTGATGATAACACTGTAATGACGCTAAAATTACACAAAAAACGCCGAGACACGCAAAATTAATTTTGGGTAGTATGTTACAGACCTGTATACCGTTTTTTTTAGATAAGGTCATTTAGTCAAGTTATTTTCATTTTAAGTTTGCATTGCGAATGAAAAAAATTCAAACTCTAACATGATCAAACGGTCATGTACGATATGGCGTATGAGTAACATTATTTCCTGCTAGTATTTCATACAAAAAATTATTGCAGTTTCACTTAACCCTTGCAAACTTGTTTATATATCCATCGATTTTCATCGTTAATAGTGTTTTAAGCCGCAAAGCAAGCAGATATTGGCTAGTCTATACTAATATATATTTTGAAAGCCGTTTTTTTCTGTTCGCAAAGCTCGAGAAAGGCCGTACCGATTTTTTTTGAAATTTAGGAATCTACTGCAGACTTTCCAAGGATGGTTATAGGCTGAAAAAAGTTTCGATATAGAAAAGGGGCGTGGCACCTACCATACAAACCGAATTTTTCAAACTGCATATATTTGTATTAGAGGACTAAAACTGGGTATGGGGATATATACATATATAAGATCAATTCCATACTCATGGGGAAAAATTGGCATGGCTTTTTTCATTGAAAATTCTGCTGAAGCACTAGAGGCATGAGACTAGAAAGGTATGACAAACAGTATTTTATTGCCGGAGATTGAAGACATGAACTTGGAAGATATTTGGTGTTAGCAGCCATGCCCTAATCCATATTTTTTTTTTTAATTTTTATTTATTAATTAATTTTTTTTATACCTATTTTTTATTTTTTCTTCCTCTCTTGGTTTTATATAGATTTGTAAGTTTTGCCTAATGCTATTTGTCAGGCTTTCTGAAACTTATTTAATTTGATACCCACATTGCAATATTGCATTTATTTTATCAATTTAACAGAGTTAAACTTTTAAATAGGTTGAAACGCTCTTCAAGAATGTCTCTAACAGTCATATTTCTTAAACCTCTTTAAATTGATACCGATATAATAAGTTTTCTTTTATCAATTAACTTAAGTTAAATTTTCAAACAGATGACAACCCTCCTCAAAAATATTTTCGGCTGTAAGCTTTCGTAAAACTTTAAAGTTTAATACCCACATTGCAATATTTCATTTATTTTATCAATTTGACTGAATTTGACTTAAAATTTTCAAATAGGTGGCAACACTGCTCAAAAATATTTCCAGCAGTTATCTTTCTTAACCGTCTTTAATTTGATACCAATATTGTAATATTTAATTTATTTTATCAGTGTAATTTAGTTAAACTTTGAAACAGGTGGCAACCTTAATCATACATATTTTCGGCTGTAAGCCTTCTTAAAACTCTTTAATTTGATACCCACATTGCAATATTTCATTTACTTAATCAACTTAACTGAGTTAAAATTTTAAATTAGGTGGCAATCCTCCCCAAAAATATTTCGATCAGTCATCTTTCTTAAACCTCTTTAATTTGATACCCATACTGTAATAATTCATTTATTTTATCAATATAATTGGGTTTAAAAATTTTCAAATATGTGGCAACCCTCAAATTTTTTGCGATATCATTGGTTCTGTATAAAACAAAAAAAAAAAAAAATATTCAAATCGGTTCATCCGTTCTCGAGTTTTGACGACCGTGACATACGAACACAACATTTTTATATATATAGATATAGAAGATATACATACATAGAAGATGTCCAATGTGTGCTTTCGATTTTAATCTTTGACCACAACAAAAATTCCGTATTGTACATTCGTGAATGAACTTTCAGTTTCTCGATTACTTTTACAATTCCTTTGAGGAATTGAAAAACTAAAGTACTCTTGCAATTCCAGGTAATGGAATTGAAAAAAAAATCAATTACATTTTCAATTCCTTTCAAAGGAATTGAAAAAAAAAATTACATTACTAGCACGTAATTGATTTCAATTACAATATGAAATTCCTTGTAATGGAATTAAAGAAAAAACCAATTACATTTGAAATTACTTCAGGGAATTGAAAAAGTAATCGATTCCTTTGCTGTGAACTGAAGGAATTGATTCCTAATTACAATTCCTTGTAATCTGTAATTGGGAGTAATTTAATTCCTAAAGGAATCATTACGACCCAGCTCTGATCGTCACTTTTCTGGCGCCATATTAACTACCTGACAATTAAGCAGATTGTGACCTTTCATGCTGCCGGACTAGGTATTGTCAAAAAAAAAAATTTTACAAAATTAAAAGGAAATTTGTCTTCGATATGCGCAATAACGCAAATTGAAATTCATGATATGATAAAAATTATAGTTATGGACGATAGGAGGTACTCCCGATTGAACTGGCACTCAGAGTCTAGAAGTAAGTAGTGCGTTAAGTGCAGCTTGGCCGTCATGTAAACTCCTTCCGCTCCACCTATTTTCCACCACGTACTCCATATCCTTGAGGATTGCAAATACCTCAGCCTGGAAGACCGAAGCATACTTGCCAAGAAAAAAGTTAGTCTTATCCCCATTAACTCCGATAAAAACCTCAGATCCTGACCCAGGATCAGTTTTGGAGCCATAAGTGAATATTCGATTATGTGTGGGTCCGGGCTCAGTGCTGGTATTAAACCAGCATTCGGGCTCAGGGAACTCAACATTATAGAATCTCTTCAACAAAGGTAAAAGTGGCGTACTATCCTGTGGCATTGAAAATACACAAGTGCTCAGATCTCTGCCGCTGGCAATTTCCGCATGGCCCCACTCAGTGTTATACCAGCATCCGTTTATTTTTAGTCTGCAGGTGGTCTTTAAGGCTTCCCCACGTATGAAGACACAAAGTGACGGTAAGTGCAGCAGGTGCATCAAGAGAAACGCCACGTGTTGTAGAGAAATCTTTCGTACCGCACACGGCAGTAGTTCTTTGAAGTTTTGCAAGCAGACTTCCCACGCTCTTGATTGAGAATCTGCTCACCATACCACTTACGCATAGCTAATTGGTCATAGAGGTATAAATCCAGAGGATTCCCTATGGTGACACACCCCACGTTTTACTAAAGACCAGTTTATATTGCCAAAATGCTGCCCATTCTTTAGAAGTGGTGTGATTTCCACGATAGTTTTGTATCCAGAGTTACTTATAGATACTTCACTTCCGGAGAATTCTGAATTGTGACTCCTTTCATTGTGAGGGTAATGGGACCATTCAACCTTCTCAGAATCCTGGTTTCGGATTATGCTACTATTTAATAAAAAAAAAATTTGATGTAAGTTTATTTATTTTGTTGTTCTCAGAATC
>NW_023467681.1:0-6432 GCF_013731165.1 Rhagoletis pomonella
ACCTAAAAAGTGTACGACAAAAATTATGTTTGCGTATTAATATATATATAAGACAAGGGTGCCGCGGTGAAAAAAGTTTGGGAACCACTGCTCAAGACAATCGTCTTGTTAATTCTTGTTGCTTATTTTCCACTATTTCACTTTGCTAAGCCAACTACAATCAAGCGCACCTATTCCGCTGCAATTCACTTGATCATGTGTTTGTTGGTTTTGTTGGTTTTTGTTAATATTTCTATTATTAGAATGTTTAACTTTTTTAGGTGTGCTCGTTATTTGTTTTTTGTTATTTTTATGGCCGTATAACAATTATATTCAACAATTTTTATGACTTTGGGGCCGTTTAAAGTGAAAACTTATTGTGGAAATGCAACAATAATTTGAAAAAATGGTAGAAGTGATAGCTTTTTCGGAAATCACCACATTTCCTCCTCAGACTTCTTTCAGTAGGATTCGAACCGACGATCACCACTGACTCAGCCAGTTGCCTACGCACTGTGCTAAGTTTGTCTTGTTAATTCTTGTTGCTTATTTTCCACTATTTCACTTTGCTAAGCCAACTACAATCAAGCGCAGCTATTCCGCTGCAATTCACTTGATCATGTGGTTGTTGGTTTTGTTAATATTTCTATTATTAGAATGTTTAACTTTTTAGGTGTGCTCGTCCTTAAGTTATTTGTTTTTGTTATTTTTTATGGCCTTATAATAATTATATTCAACAGTTTTTATGGGCTTGAGGCCGTTTTTTGATGAAAATTTATTGTGGAAAAGCAACAATAATTTGAAAAAATGGTAGAAGTGATAGCTATTTCGGAAATCACCACATTTCCTCATCAGACTTCTTTTAGTAGGATTCGAACCGACGATCACCACTGACTCAGCCAGTTGCCTACGCACTGTGCTAAGTTTTTCTTGCTGCAATTCACTTGATCATGTGGTTGTTAGTTTTGTTGGTTTTTGTTAATATTTCTATTATTAGAATGTTTAACTTTATTAGGTGTGGTCGTCCTTAAGTTATTTGTGTTTTGTTATTTTTATGGCCTTATAACAATTATATTCAACAGTTTTAGTGGGCTTGAGGCGGTTTTTTAATGAACATTTATTGTGGAAAAGCAACAATAATTTGAAAAAATGGTAAGCGGAATAGCTGCGCTTGATTGTAGTTGGTTTAGCAAAGTGAAATAGTGGAAAATAAGCAACAAGAATTAACAAGACAAACTTAGCACAGTGCGTAGGCAACTGGCTGAGTCAGTGGTGATCGTCGGTTCGAATCCTGAAAGAAGTCTGATGAGGAAATGTGGTGATTTCCGAAATAGCTATCATTTCTACCATTTTTTTCAAATTATTGTTGCTTTTCCACAATAAATTTTCACTTTAAACGGCCTCCAGCTCATAAAAATTGTTAAATGTAATCTAAAATACTCACGAATTGATTTTTTTTAATATTTTATTTACTACTAGCCAATGCCCGCTTACTTCGTGGCGCCTAATAAGAGCTTTTGCGTTGGTCAATGCAAAAGAGCGTTTAAAAACAAAATGGGTCTGTAAAGTCAGAATTTTTGATTTAAGTTGAAACCACTAAGGCGCAGTATCCTCCCCACAAGTAGGCCAATAATAGTAACGCTGTGATACCATATGGAATACCAATCCCTTTCGGTGTCATGAGCTTTACCGATGGTCTTATTTCCACCTGTGAGATCTCTGCCAAGCATGCGTAATCTTTTTGTATGATCTTGCAGCTACAACATTGATGCGATGCGTATGCCAATAAAAGTTCTTGTAGGGAAACTCAAGTGCGTTTTCTGTTATAGGAGGGTCAAGAATCCTCGCTGTCCGGTTTTTTGCTAAATGAGTCGTGTGATCTATTGAGTATCTTTCAAATGAAGCAATTGATATACCTACGGTGGTCTTTCCTTGTTAATTCGCCACTTTTACAATTCGTGGTAAAATTTATGAACTGATTTCCGCATGATCGTGCATGAGGGCGTCAGAAAAACTTAACCCCATCCTTCATTTAGACATCTGAAAACTAAATTCGTATAACTTAAACATAGGGCCAAAGCAGACCAACCACACGGGGTTTCTATACATTTCGGCTGCAGCGCCATCCATTGGGTTCAGTGGTGTAGCCAGGATTTGGAGGAGACGGGGGGGATTAAAAAAATTTGCATCGATAACTTAAAGTTATGATACACAATGGCTAGAGGCGTCGCACTATAGCAAAACACGAGTTTTTTTTTCAAAATCGTAGATCTTCGCTTAGAAAAGAGATAATGGAATGAAAATTTTTTATCGTGAAGATAAATAATCGTATAATATAGGAAAGCTATAGAGAAGTTACAACAACAATAATTTAACCCTCAAAATACCGTTCAAAATGTCACTTTTTTAAATTTTGGATTTTGGCTCCCATTCCACTAGAAAACACTATATTTAATACACCATTAGCACTGTTTCTGAAAGATTTCTCTTTATTTTATCTTAAGACTCGATTCTTGGGACATTGGATGCTGTACCCGAGTGGCCAGATTGGAAAAAGAAAAGCTACCTTTAAACTAAAAAACACACAAAAAGTTATATAACAAAAATGGTTATACTGGTCGATATCTTTACGAAAGTGGAGCAGTTAACCCTTTAATGCAGAGTCTGTCATATATGAAACGCTTTTTAACCCTTTCAAGGCAGAGGCAAAATGGTTCTCAATATGTTTTCAACGTACTTTTTATTTATTTTTATTTTTTATTAATTTTTAATTTTATTTTTAATATTTTTATTTTTTTATTTTATTTATTTATTTTTATTATTAGTTTACTATGGAAAAATTTTCTACGATTAATATCTACGTCAACATGAGAAAAATCACGTTCAAAAGCATATTGAGAACCTTTTTCCTCTGCCTTGAAAGGGTTAAAAAGCGTTTCATATATGACGGACTCTGCATTAATGGGTTAAATGCTGCATTCCATTATCTCTTTTCTAAGCGAAGATCTACGATTTTGAAAAAAAACTCGTGTTTTGCCTATAGTGCGTGGCCTGTGGGCATTCTTTCATATATGTATGTGTGTGCCATTTCTAGCGTTACATATTTTTTGCCTACTCGGTTATTCCCTGGGGAATTCATGCTTTATTTAAATAAAAAAAATTTAATTACTACACCATTTTAATTAATTAATGTGTAGTCCAGTTTTGTTTTGTAGAAGTTTTGTTAGTATACACTTCAGTTTTTACACATTGAATGTATCTGCATATCTATATATTTTCTCGTATCTATTTACATTTATTTATGTACAAGTCTACAAAATCTTATTACTTATAAAGCGATTTTGAATCTTCGTTGCTTAACACACATTTTTTCAATTACTTCTTGTGTTGTAATCGGCACATCATTATGTACCGCTAACATCGTTAAACCCTTCAGCCGGTCCTTAATTGTATAAAAAGAAGAGACAAATAAGATAGCATATTCAACAATCGAGTAGTCCACTTGCAAAGTGCGCTATGTATTTTTTTTTTTAGATTTTTAGTTTTTGGTGGGTTTCATGTCCACTAACAGCAGAGTGAAACATTTTTCTATATTCTGAAAAAATAGCATGAAATGTTAACTACTCTTGCAAAAGTCGCTATAATACTTATTTATACACTTTCAAATGTTTCCTCTTCGTATGAACTTAGAAAACTACAAGAAGTTTCGGTGCTTAGTGGAGGAGATCGAAAAAAAGAAGCAAACCAATCTTCCTAGAGGAGAGAACGCGAAAAGCTAAAAAAAGCTAGCTATGTAAAAGTTACTGTTTCAAAACTTGCAATATTAAAATTTTAAATGTAAAATTTGCAAATCTACCATACCGCAATTTTATTTTTTTAAAGGTATTAAGCTCTTATTTATCTAAATTTTCAGGTAATAAAAAAAAGATACAGTTCGGATGTTACTTGTTGTCGTAGACGTTTTTTTTTTAATTTATGGTTTACTTTTATCAAATCACATAACGCTGTTTGCAAGTGGACTACTCATATATTCATTAAAAGATAATTTGTCATCCGTCTGAAATAAAAAAAAAATTTAAATCAGAAGGATAAAACAGTATAGTTCAAAAGTAAATAATTGTAGTGCAATGACGAAGGGGGGGGGGGGGGATCCATCCCCCCCTGGCTACGCCACAGTTACTTACCATAAAATGAATACGTGTTATGAATTTCAACCTTAACTCCAGCGGCACTAATCGGGTAAATTTTCATCAAAAGAATTTTCTATTATATATTGAACGAAATCGGTTAATAAATACAATTTTTATAAATAACTCTACTCCAGCACCATGAAAACGGCTATCATTTTATGCAAATAGGTATGTAGATAGGACAGTTTATAGCGAAACTTGTAAAAGCAAAGCTCCATTCTTTGTGAAATATTTAAAAAAATTCTTCAAAATTTTCACATAAATTTTACCTTACTGAAAATTAAAGACAAAGTTACAATAGTTCAATGGGGTTTAGAAATCTAGGAGAAAATGTTTCCCTATCGAATGACACTTCGAATCGAATAATATCGATCCAGTCTTTCCAATAATCACCACTTTTCGCCATAACTACGGTATTGATAACATATGTAGCTGTGTAGAATTTCAGGACGTTAGCGTAAGCAGTTCCAGAGATAAGCTATATGAGAAGTTCAGTTTGTATGGAAGGAAGGAGCCACGCCCCCTTTCCCAATGCATTTGCAATATATGCATCAGTGCTCAGTTTCAGTTCCCCAGCGTAATTGGGTTTGGAGATATATTGGTTTTTTACGTTTTAGTCTGCATTAGAATTTTAGGAATATCCCGAGCTACATACCGAGTAAATTTTTGGTCAGAATATTTATTTTCAAGGTGTTGCCAAATATGAACCAAGTCGATGCAGCTGTTTAGTAGTTTAGTGAAATACATTGTAAAGAGAACTATATGAAATTGTAAAACGTGACATCTCAGATTTCTTAATTTTTTGGCAGCAACAACGAAAAGTTTTATTTTTTTTTTAGCGAAGAAGCTTCCACACAGAAATAAAAAAAAAAATTGAGTTTGTGGTTATATCAACGCGAAATTTTGAGAACGGTCCGTTGCTAACTCTAAATATAAACAATAACGCACTGGAAAAAGTTAATACGTTCAAATACCTAGGAATAATGATCGACGATAAACTAAAACAAAAAAAATGGATTCTATATTTTCAATTAGGGCTCTAGCAATATGTTCATCGGTGAAAACTGCATTTAGTTCCATACATTAGTTTTGCGTGATACGCTTACAAACATACAGACAAACATACCAAAATTTTATATTTGGCTTCTGTTGATCTAATAATCCCCCTATTAATTTTTCTCTAACATCTATTATGTACAGATATCGGCCTGTTGCAACTTTATTATTCTCTAATACTCTCGTTTGATACCCATATGGCAACACTTAGTTTATATTATAAATTTAACTGAATTAAAGTTTTCAAATAAGTGGCAACCCGCTTCAAGAATATTTTCAAAAGTGAGCTTCCTAATCCTCTTTAGTTTAGTATTCGTATTGCAATATTTCATTTATTTTACAAATTTGAATGAATACAATTTTTCAATCAGTTGGCAAATCCCCTAAAAATATTTTCAGCATTAAAATTTCCTAGCCCCTTTAGTTTCAATTTATCAATTAAATTAAATTAAAGTTTTCAAATAGGTGGTAACCTTCCACAAAAATATTTTCAGCTGTAAGCCTTTGTAAATTTCTTTCTTTTGACAGCCATATTGCAGTATTCACTTTACCGTATCAATAGACCTAGATTGAAATTTTAAACACAGGTGGCAACTCTCTAATTTTTTCTTCTATATTGGAAGCTAGATCTCTAGCGATACATCAGTGAAAACTGCATTCAATTCCATGTTTTCACCTGATGCGCGCACGAATATACAGACAGAGATTCAAAAATTCTAAAAATTGTTTATTTGGCTTCTGTAGCTTCAATAAAAACCCACCATATTAATTTTTCTTTAATGTCTATAAGGTCGATGTCTGTACCTGTTACAATTTTATTATATGTATTGATGTAGATATAGATTTCATTTCTTTTATCAATTTAATACAATACAATTTTGCAAACAGGTGGTAGCCCTCCCTAAAAATATTTTCGGCAATAAAATTTCCTAAACCCCTTCAGTTTGATACCCATGTTGCAATATTCAATTTATCTTATAAATTAAATTAAATGTAAATTTTCAAACAGTTGCCAACTCTAAAAAAATATTTTTGGCTGTAAGCCTTCTTCAGCCTCTTTCTTTTGACGCCCATATTGCAAAAATTAATAAATTCGGTACATCTACGCCAACTCCTCTTTCTTTTCATATGAGTTTCATGAAAATCAATGGGGATTAAGTACCTAAAAAGTGTACGACAAAAATTATGTTTGCGTATTAATATATAT
>NW_023467682.1:0-6430 GCF_013731165.1 Rhagoletis pomonella
AAGTAAAAAAAAAAAACATAAAATGCAGCGCACTGTACATGGAGCTTCAATGCGGCTTGCAAAATGCGTTGCTAAATTTAGAAAGGCGACGTGCGACTACTTCGCAGCAAAGTGGCAGCGCACACAGGAGATGCGCGCATATCAATTTTGTTTTATGCCGCCCGGCGACCAAGACCGGCCCAACAACAAAGGCAATGCAACAGGAAGCTCGGCGTCAGTGACGCCACAAGATGCCGCGACTGATTTGTGATCAACTACCGCAATTGCGTTCCATGATAAAGGTTTGGAATTGCAAAACGATTTTAATTTAATTTCTAAAGCCGATGAATTGAATTTTTACGTTGATGGCAAATAAATAACCGCAACCGAAAATTAACTATTTTTTAAGTATAGAGCGATAGAATAGGAAAGCAATAATAAAAAATGCAATGGGGAACCCATTTGAGGTTTTTAGGGGTCCTATAAAAAATAATTAATAATAGAAAATAGTTAAATAAACAACTGGGCATTGTTATTGGAAGTCTCCTGAAAGAATTCCATACCATTTCTACGAAAAGTGGTTTTTCCCATGCCTACATGAGATACATGGAAAAATTTGGGTGCTTTGAGCGACCTCTAAATATTTTTTTGTTTCAAAATTAAATAAAAGTAGGGGCGTAATATTTTTCGGTATAGAACAATCCTAGGGTGTGAGAGCATTAAAATTCCGACTTTACTTTTTTTTTTACCACCCTAATGCACATTCGGTTCGCATGAGGTGTTAATTTCTTTGCAATGTACACCTTTTATGAGTGAGCTATAATAACCTTTAAAAGCTGCATGAATTTTTATCTAAAGCGGCAAAAATAATTCCATTACCCACTGCAATAACTTCAAACAGGATACACAAACAGCACTTTTCGCAATTTATCTACAGTACAACCCAACCTAGTCGCACGCAGCGAAACTCCATCGACACTATTCAAAACAAATAGATTAATATAAATTCTATTTACACAATTATGTGATCTAAATAAAAATAAAGTACGAAGGAAGTGTACACAAGTAAAATAGCGAGGAGCTTCCGCCGGCCGTAATTGCTTGCATTTGCATTAGACTCTCCCATAAAGTGGTTGATAGGCGGAGCTTAACTAAGACAGTCGGATATCTACATAGCAATCTATGTAAATATGTATGTGCCTCCACATTTGACCGACCGACTGAAGGTGGCAGGACGCATTCGATAAGCAATGAGAAAAAAGCATGCAAGTTTTGAAATATTTTTTTTTATATAGAAGAATGAGCACCGAGTTACTTGCTTTATAACTAAATACGTATATACGCATGTAAATATGTATTAAGTTCTTATAAGTCAGTAGTAAACGTAAAGCCTCCTTAGGCGTGGTGTCGCATATTAAGTGAGTGAGGCGACAAAGAATAATAAACGCTAATGGCTATTAAATTGCCAGCACAGAGTGGAAAGAAATCAAAGCACGCAAGAAATAAGCAGACATATGTATTAAAGGAAAATATGTGCGATTATATGCAGTATAAAACAGGCTTAATGAAAGCAAAATTTAAAGTTCACAGCAAAAACAAAAAAAGCACAAACCACACATGTTCAAGAATAAATACTTTTTACTGCAGCTATTTGGCAAAAGGACAAGGGCTTGACAAGCTATAAAATCTATCGTTAAATTACTTCTTTAATGCAATAATAAAAACAACTTTTATGCGAAAAGATTTAAATTTGAGTGCATTAAAAGACAATATTTATTAAGGCACATAAAGCGAGAAGTCCTATGCTGCGCAATAAGTCAATAATACTGAATTATAAAAATTAATAACTAAAAGCATATTTAATAGTCGCACCAAACCTACAAGCTGTTATAACTACTATGAAAGCGTGCTAACTAATACCGTCAGAGAGCAATACACAAAACAAAAAAAAAAAACAAAAGAAAAACGCTTCACGGTGAATAAACTTTGTCGAAACTTTTAATTGGCATAAATAATTTAGTGGAAAAACATTAACATGACTTAAGCATCGTGACTATAAGTAACGTCTCTAAGTACGAAGCGCTGCCTGCATCACCTAGACATTACCGTTGCTGCCACATCGTTGGCGTTACTGCATTCGAATGTAAAAAAAAGTATGAACCTTTGGAATTTGTTGCAGGGAAAGCGTACATAAAGCAAATGCCACAAAATTGTACGAATATGCTTAAGCACGAATGCATTATGTACATCTATGTGTATATAGACCGACATAAAGGTGTGCGATACGCAACACGCGCAACCATCAACAGCGGCGGCGGCGATACATGATCGCCGATCGTGTAAACTTCAAATGTGCGCCAAAGCGTATAATTCAATTAAGTTACGCGGTCTGTAAAGAATATGCAAGTAATCTTCAACGTATTCAACGACTCGCAAAAGTCTCTATTTTCACCACTTCCAGTGATCAGTAGCGTAGAAAAAAAAGTTGTGGCAGCATAATATGACTAGATTTACAAGCGTAAATGCATGAAAAGCTGTTCGTGGGGTTACCCATATGACGATAGGCCTACAACAGCATTGCACTACTGTACATATGTTTGTATGTATGAATGTATGTATTTACATGCATTGATTAAAAAAAAACATGTAAAATGCATGCATTACAGTAGTGAATTGACGTATGTAAATTATGACTCCCATGCCCAGTGGCGACGAATTCTTCTCGAATTGATTTGCCAGTGAGTTCATTTACACACAAACATACACACCGCATACATATGCGTAAAACAGGGTGATTCAATAAAACCGCAGAATTTCTTTTATAAGAAAAACGCCAAAATTAGTCGAGATGATTTTTTTTCATCATGGCTTTTTGTCTACAGCATTTATGTATATATGAAATATATTAGCCGTTAAGTATGCACTACGACTCTGGCCACACGAGTTGCGCATATACTAATTTTCCATGACTTTTTTGCATAGATCGGGCTTTATGTATATCATTTATATTTAATGCTTATAATTTCGTTCTTCAACTCTGGAATCGTCTTGGGCTTGTTAACTTAAACCATATGGTATACTTTTCACGTCCCAGAGAAAGAAGTCCAATGGCGTCAAATCGCAATATCTCGGCGGCCATTATTTCATGAGCTGTGTGGCAAGTGGCACCGTCCTGTTGAAACCACATTCCGTTCAAGTCCTTGTCATCTAATTCAGGCCATAAAAAGTTTTTTTTTAAATATCACGACAACATCCGTTCGCCGTTATCATTTTCGTAGAAGCTCGCGCTTCTTTTGCGCCAGCGCAAAAACCACAACAAACAATGACTCGTCGTGGGTTCATAGTTTTTTCTTGAATAGCATGTATATTTTCAGTACTCTCAATGCGACAGTTTTGCCAAGTTAACATATCCGTTTAGGTGAAAATATGCCTAGTCGCTCATAATTTTTATTTTTTTAAAACGGCATCAACTTGTTTGCTGTTCAAGCATCTAATTGATAAGTAGTATACGGCACGGCAAAAGGTCTCTAGGCCTCAATTCTTGTGTCATTTGCATTGTGTAGGCTTGTAAACATATTAAGTATTTTTTTTAAATCCGTTGAACGGTGCTGCGGGAAAGATTAAATTTCTGTACACGATAATGAATTGGAAGTTTTCTATCGAACAACCTGTACGAGACGGACGGGTGTATTTACGTTTTGCACCGACCTAGTTGACCGGAAAAATCACGCAATGCACGAAATGCACTTCTTTCAGAACGACCATTTTCGTAAAATGTTTGGATCACGTTTACGTGCTGTTCAACTGAGTATCGTTCAATGACTAAGTTTGCCAAAGCCTGTAGTACTAATTTCCCTGATAAAAATAAAATTAAAACATTAACATATCAAAAATTATTGCTGTAAAAGATCTACATTACCCTTGAATCACCCTATATATGTAAGTATAGACATAATAAGCTTTGAAGCCATTTTTGATCAGATAAAATTCACTGGAAAAGCGACGGTAGTGATTGGCGATTGGCAGTTACATGAGATATATGTATGTTAAGCAAATCATTGATTTCACTGGTTTGAGAATTGAAGGAGTAAATACATATACCTTATGAGTATAAATATACGAAGACAACTTTCTTCATCTTCTTTGATTGAGAAAAAGACTTGTAATATTCGAAGCTTTATTGTTATGTGGAGTTTCGAATTTTTTTTTATCTTTGAGGGAATTTTTTCACGAATCGTCATTTTCAGTATTCGCTTTTATTCAAGTGGCCACAAATGTTCTATAGGGTTTAAGTCCGCACTCTGGAGCGGGAGTGATAATAATAATAATAATATATTGGCGCTTACACATATGCTAGTGTTTGGCCGAGCTTCTCCTCCGATTTGTGGCGTGCGCCTTGATGTTGTCACACAAAGCGGAGGGACCTACAGTTTTACGCCGACTCCGAACGGCGGGAGTGATAGCATGGATTTTATGTTGTCTAACAATCATGTATTGTCAATCAAAGTGGTGTAATCGATGCAGGATCGGATTAAAAGAGAATTACTCCAGACTGAATTACGCCACCAGATTCCGCCTAATGCTCCTCTTTTTCTGAGCTAATGATAGTGAACCCACGCCGACACACCCGTTGCAAGCGAATAGCTCGCTTCCAACTCTGGAAAAAAGTGAATTGGTACTGACTGGCCCCTTCTCCTTGGTCCCGAAATTTTTAAAATCTTTTAATTTGGTTGACGTGTTTATAGTCTACGAAGAATATGTATGAAGCTTGATGGCCCGCAGTTTTGAATATTTCATTAGTGAGTTGGAAAGATTGACACCAAAGAAGTGTTACATTTGCTGCCAAAAAAAACAAAAAAAAAAATATTTACCTGCCATACACAATAATCAATTTCTGTTCATTCCCTCGCCAGTTATCACCGTTTTGAAGATTCTAATCAAAGTTCACTAGAAAAAGTTATTGTTGTAATACTCGTATCTATGCCTAATTAGCAATATATGGCAAGAAAGCAATGAAAAATAGATTGAGAAGACCATGAAATGTCATCTTATCACGAAACACAACCAACGGCAGTAACTTATTGCTGCAACTGTACAGCATAAGTAAATACATAAATATTTACCAACATAGAACGCAAAAAAAAATAAATATCAAAGTGGAAATAAAAAAGTAGAAAAAAGTTCAAATGAAAAAAAAAACAAGTAAGAGCAGCGCTGTCTTCGGCTATGCCGAAGGCTTCATACCTTTCATGAACATCTACAAATTTTACTTTGACAGATTACTGCTTTTGAATACATCTGCATACATCGATAGAGGAGTTCCATACCTATATAAAAAATCGCATCTGAACAATCAGAGGTATTGAAGATATACCTTATATTAGCACCAATCTAAGTGATTTTCACTGCTATGTGATCGGTATGTAAACCGGTAACACAATTTATTGGGTTTAGTTTCCTACATAAAGAAGATATATCGCAAAAACTGGTATCTGAACAATCAGTGCTATAGGAGATAAAGCTTATACAGCATAGATTTTGACGATTTTCACAGTAGACTTTGTATTATTATTTATAAAATATCTTACGAAATTTATCGCTTTTAGCTATTCAAATAAAGAAGTTTTACAGTAAAATCCCATATCTGAACAATCAGATGTATGGAAGATATATGTTGTAGTCATCCGATCCTTGTTATTTTCACTGTAAGTATTCTGTTAATAATGAGTGAAAATGGTGCGAAATTTCATGTTCGTAGTTGCATAAATGGAGGAGTTATGATAAAAGACCTCATATCTGAACAATCAGTTGTATGGGGGCTGCAGGTTATAGTGACCCGATCTTTATTATTTTCGAGGTAAGTCTTCTGTTGATAATGAGTGAAAACAGCGCGAAATTTCATGGTCCTAGCTACATAAATGGATGAATTATAACGAAAAATCTCATATCTGAACAATCAGTTGTATGGGAGCTATAGGTTATAGTTACCCGATCTTTTTAATTTTCGCGGTAAGTTTTCTGTAGATAATTATTGAAAACAGTGCGGAATTTCATGTTCCTAGCTATATAAATGGAGGAGTTATAACGCAAAATTTTATATCTGAACAATCCGTTGTATGGGAGCTATAGGTTATAGTGACCCGATCTTTGTAATTTTCACTATAAGTATTCTGTTGATAATGGGTGCAAGTAATGCAAAATTTCATGTTCGTAGCTGCATTAATGGCGAAGTTATAATGAAAAATCTTATATCTGAACAATCAGTTGTATGGGAGCTATATGTTATAGTGGTCCGATTCTTCCGGTTCCGACAAATGATTAATACATTATAAAAATACACCCACCTACCAAATTTCATCCGGATACCTCGAAAACTGAGAGACTAGATTGCATACAAACAGACAGACAGACGGACAGACGGACAGACGGACAGACGGACAGACGGACAGAC
>NW_023467683.1:0-6429 GCF_013731165.1 Rhagoletis pomonella
AATTTTAGATTTTAGAATTTTTGTGTCGGACTGAAAAAGGGGCGCTTGAAGGTGATGAATTAGCGGGGAGATGTGCTGCGGGTGTTATGAATGAATTTATTTGGCCTTGAGAAATACTCGCATGTGTTTATGAATGAAATAGTTATTGTTGTACATATTTGAATATGTGCGTAATTATGTGCATATGTATGTATGTATGTATGCTGACTTGTACATATGTACATACATATGTACGCATGTGCGTAGTATTTGGCAGAAATATGCACATACGTATGTATGTATATGTACATACTTGCGATATATGCATGTAGGTTAGGTTAGGTAAGGTGGCAGCCCCGTGTAACCGGAGCTCACTTAGACAATGTAAGATTGTCCTTTGTGATACCACAATTTGGAAAGGCCCCCCTAAACTTTATCGTTAAAACGCTCCGAGCCGATTATGTATTTATTAATACGGCTGATCTCAATGCCCCAGAGCTCCTCGGGGCTGTTTAGAAAGTGAGAGCCAAAGTACTTCAACCTTAGCCTCGAAAACGCTGGGCACCTAAGAAGGTAGTGTTGAGGTGATTCTACCTCGTCACCTTCCAGGCAACAGCGACACAAAGGGTCCGGCAGAATGTTCAGCCTTACTGCGTGGATACCGATAGGACAGTGACCCGTTATAACCCCCACCAGAAGTGATAGCTGTGGCTTTGTGAGTGTGAGGAGTGCCTTCCCCCCGGTCCACCCTCGGCCAAAAGGACCTTGCGATCGCGCATGTCATGGTATTCGCCCAGCGTTCGCTGAGCTGACACGAGGCTCATTTATCCAAGAGCGAACCGCAAGCGATTAATGGCACCCCCAGCCGCTCTTTATTCGGTAGTAACGTTTCACGGGTTCCTTCCCTGGTCAGCTCGTCAGCCACGCAGTTCCCCGCAATGTCGCTGTGTCCCGGAACCCAAATAAGCCTAATGCGGAGGTACTCCGACGCGGTCGAAAGAAAGAGAAGACATTCTTTAACCAGGTTAGAGCGCACCTCTAACGAACTCAAAGCCCTGATAGCCGCCTGGCTGTCAGAATATACGCTCACTTCCCTGACGGTTATAACGCTCCTTAGCAGTGAATCCACCGCCTCCTTGATAGCAGCTACTTCCGCCTGGAATAGACTGCAGATGTCCGGGAGCCTGAACTTAGTGCTGATAGAAAACTCTCGACAGAAGACCCCTCCACCAACCCTGCCATCCAGTTTCGATCCATCCGTAAAGAAGTTCACCGCACCTCTCCTCCAGAAGTCCCGCCCGGCCCACTCATCCCTTGAGGGAAAGTGGACAGAGAAGAAGCTCCTAGGAGCCGTAACGGTGGTGCAGTAATCTGTGCGATCGTGGATGAAGTCGAAACCTCCTAGAACTCCAGAGTGTCCAGTCCCTAAGTTGGTCAACCAATCGGTTTCCCTGAGTCTAGTAGCCGTTCGCGCCGCGACAACTCTGCCTGCAACGTCGACAGGCGCTACGTTTAGAATTGCGTTCAGTGCTAATGTGGGGGCGGTTCGTAGTGCCCCACTAATACCAATTAAAGCAGCCCGTTGTACGCGCTCCAGCTGCCTGGCTAATATAGCCTTTTCCAGTGAGTTCCACCAGACTAGGGCCCCATAGAACATAATTGGCTTGACTACGGTCTCGTATAGCCAATAGACAACTTCAGGAGAGATGCCCCATCTCTTACCAATAGCTCCCTGTAGGGTTTTAAAAAAGGTATTTATTCTTAAATAAATTTAATTATTACAAGTTAACAAAATTTCTTTATTTTACGTTGTTAACAATTCGAGAAAAGTTTGAATGATAATGAAAATTTTCTGTTTGATTGACGAACCACAAAAATCACATAAATCTAAAATTTACAAAATTACAAAGTTGAAATGAACACAGTACAATAAAAGGTAATAACACAAATACAAACCCTACAATACTGCCCCTTCTAGAGAATTAATGTTATATAAATTAAAAGTAACTCGTTTCTTATTTGATGTTGTGTTATTCATTGTATTAGTGTTTGTTTCTGGTATTAGTTCTGTTTCAATCATTGCTGGTATTAGTCTGTCTATCGGAATTGTTTTAACCTCATTATCTACTTCAAGTTTGAAATATTTTTTGTTTTTTTCAACAACCTTATAAGGTCCTTTGTATGGTTGTTGCAATGATCTTTTATTAATAACACGCATAAAAACAAATTTACAAGTCTCCAAATCCTTTGGTATATATACACCAGTATCAGAATTTTGATTATGCCTTAAATTTGATTTAACATTTTTAAAATGTTCCCGTAAATTGCCTAAAACTTCAATTGGGGAAAATTTTTCTTCAGATGGAACCACAAGTTCACCGGGTAGGCGTAAATTTTGCCCAAAAACCATCTCAGATGATGTGGCTGAAATACTTTCTTTATACATCGATCGTAAACCCAGAAGTATTATCGGCAGCTCATCATACCAATTGCTGATTCCATTTCTAGCCATTATCGTAGCTTTTAACTGCCTGTGAAACCGTTCTACCATACCATTCCCTTGAGGATGATATGCAGACGTTGTAACGTGATGACTACCAAGCAATTTTGTTAGTTCCGAAAACAGTTTTGACATAAACTGAGTACCCTGATCTGTAGTGATTTTTAACGGTACCCCAAAACGTGAAACATATTCTTTAAAAAATTTATTTGCAACCACTGCCGCTGAAATGTCCTTTAATGCGTATGCCTCGGGCCAACGCGTGAACCTGTCAACTATTGTAAAAATGTAACGATGTCCTTTCGATACAGGAAGAGGTCCAACAATATCTAAATGAATATGATCAAATCTACTTTTGGGAATCGGAATTTTAATTACTGGAGATTTAGTGTGACGATTAACCTTCGATTTTTGACAATTTATACATTCTTTTGACCAAATATTAATTTCTTTGTGCATTTTTGGCCAATAGTACTTTTTAATAATTAGACGACGTGTAGCTTTTGTACCAGGATGTGTAATGCCATGTAACATATTAAACACTGTCTTGCGTAAACAATTTGGAACAAATGGCCTAGGATTCTCACCTGTCATTTCACACCAAATATTAAAATTTAAAAGTGGAATTTGAATTAATTTAAGGTTATGTGATGTGTCTCCAGATTTTAATGTGTTTAGTTCCTCGTCCTGTTCTTGTTCATTTGGAAAACTTTGAAATTCAGTTCTGTACCCTTAATTGCATCAACTTCGAAAGCTCGAGATAATGTGCCAGCTATAATGTTCCCCTGTCCTTTAATATATCGTATGTCATTAGCAAATTGTGCAATGAATTCCATATGTCTAGTTTGTCTCGGACTACGTTCGGTTTTTGAACTCAAAGCATATATCAAAGGCTTGTGATCTGTAAAAACTGTAAATTGTCGTCCTTCAAAACTACGAATAGCTATCGCTTTTTTATCAGAGGGTCTAATTCCTGCCCCAGAAATATTATGTCCTAAAAAGTCAACACTTGTTACACCGAAAGTACATTTACTTGGTTTGATATTTAACCCGTACTCTGTTAGGCGTTGGAAAAGTATACGGAGATCTTTAAAATGCTGTTCTTCATTTTCACTTGCAACCAATAGATCATCAATATATGTAAAAACAAAATCTAAACCACTAACTACTTCATTAATAAATCTTTGAAAAGTTTGCGCTGAATTTCTTAGTCCGAAAGGCATTCGTATAAATTCAAACATACCGAAAGGTGTCGTTATTGCAGTTTTATAGATATCCTCTTCTGCCATTGGAATTTGGTGGTAGGCCCTTACCAAATCTAATTTCGAAAATATATACTTATTTCTGAGATTCATGTTAAAATCTTGAATATGAGGTAAAGGATAACGGCCCGGTACAGTCAGAACATTAAGTCTCCGAAAATCACCACAAGGACGCCAGTCATTCAGTTCTTTTTTAGGTACAAGATGCAGTGGAGATGCTACTCAAGAATAAAAAAAATCGAATTCAGTTTTTGCTACTTTAAATTTAATCGGATCCAAGCGCCTTTGCTTAGAGAATAGCAAATTTCCTTCAGTAAAAAGTCTGTGAACCGTAGAATGTTTAACCGGTTTCGAATAATCTGGTTCAGCGATCAAAGAAGGAAACTCCTTCAACAATCTTGTATACTTGTTCTCTACTACGAAAATTTTTGGAAGCGAAATGTTACAAACACATGAAACTGTGTTAACCGAAAGACTTGTTACTGGATCAACTAAACGTTTGCATTTCATGTCAATTAAGAGACCGTATTTGCAAAGAAAATCTGCACCAATAATAGGTTTCGCAATATCAGCTATGAGAAACGTAAATGGGAACTCGCGTCTTAAACCTAAATTTATATTTAAAATCTTTTTACCATACGTTGAAATCGTTGAACCATTGGCTGCAGTAAGTATTATATCTGAAGAACGTTTTACCGGAAGTATAGAAATTTCTGCTCCACTATCAATCAAAAAATTTAGTTTGTTTGCTTTATCAAAAATAAATAGGCGACGTGTGGTAATATCTAAATTTCCATTGTTTGCCGCCACAACAACGGATGACTCTAGTTTAACGAATTTTTGTTTTTAGAAAAAGCACAAGGCTGTTGACATTTCTGAGCCTTATCACCAAATTTGTAATAGTATCTACATAACCAATTTTGACTATCACGATATTTTGATCTACCTCTATATGGACTTCTAAAACAATTCCTATTATATGATCTATATCTAGAATTTTGATTAATTTGTTGCTTAATAGAATTTAATTCAAAGGAAAGTTTTTGAAAATTTTCGCACATAAGATTCGTCGTTTTAACTAAATTCTCAATAATTGTGTCTTGTGATTTAGAATTTTGAAAACTATTCATAGCTGATATTTCGGTTTTATTAATCACTTCCCTAATATTATCAGCTAGTTTCACCAATTCATTTATAACATTGGTACTTGAACTAGCTAATATCACACTAAGATTTTTTGGCAATTTTCTCAGCCAAAGTTTCTTTAAAATATCTTGACTAAAATTGGAACCTGCAAGCAACATGAGCGACCGATAAAATTCAGAGGGTTTACGATCACCCATCTCTGAATCTGACAAAATTTTATCTAATTTCTTATTTTCGCTTAAAGAATGCCTTTCAATTAAGACTTTCTTTAATTCTGAAAACTTGTTATGCGGAGGATTTTGAATGAAATCTAATATTGTAACTATTACTTCTTGCGGTAGCGCTGTGATTGTGTGTTCATATTTTGTAGTATCTTGTGTAATGTTTTTCATGTTAAATTGCATTTCTGTATGTACAAACCAAGCTTCTGGACAACTTGTCCAAAATTGTGAAAGCTTCACTGAGGTTGCATACACCTCATTATTATTTTGACTAGCATAAGGATTTGCCAACTCCTCTTGAAAAGAGTTGTTTTGCAAATCTATAAGCGAGTCATTTAAATTATTAGTCCCTGTAGATGTGTGTGTATCATGTGGGAGTGAACGAAACATGATAATTTAAATTTGAGCAAATATAAAAGATCTCAGAAAAGGGAAGTTTACAATTATGTCAAAGACAAAAAAAAATTTATAAATAATAATTAAACGCAGTAAAACTAAGATTGTTCGCACCTTTAGTTTAGTCTCGAAACGTACTTTAATCCACTCAATAAATACTCCAGGTGTTATTGTTGTTAAGATTGTTGTTACACTACTACTTTTGTGGCAGTTACTGTTTTTGCTTTTACTGTAATAGTCGTTGCTGTTACTTCCGCTACATTGCAGTTGCTGCTGATGCTGCTGCTACGAGAGCGATTGCCGTTGCGGTAGTGCTGATGGCAGATACAATTGTAAGCTAGTTAGCTAGAAACGCTGTGCAACGATACTGAATACGCTGACAATGCGCAACGTGAGAGAGTTTAACCCGTCTGCGTTTTTCTTCTAATAAAAGATTCCTTCTTCTAGCTGATGATATATTTGTTTTTCCAGTTTGATTGCCGTGAAATAGCAGGTTTTTCAGTGTCGCAGGGTTTGCTGGCTGCGCGGTCGCGGATTTTTACTCGTTAATGCCTGAACTTGCATGCAAATCATCCAACAAATTTAGTTTACCACCAGCCTTTGGGTTGTAACGTAGCTCCCCTACGCTACACTGACAGACATACGTACATGCATACATAAAACCCACAAGTACATACATACGTACATACATATCCACATCCGGCCATACATATGCTACATATTTATATACATACATACAGATCTACATGCATACATACAACCATACATACATACACCCATACATACATACACCCATACGTATGAACAACCAAAGGGAAGCACGCAAAAGTGCAAAGCATTCATACACACCAATACTCAGCGGGAATTCGTTGCTCAAGCATGCCAAAAATCACGATCTTCATTCGCTTCTCAACCTGCTTATCCA
>NW_023467684.1:0-6428 GCF_013731165.1 Rhagoletis pomonella
TCACGTGATAGCCAAGGCGAATTTATACAGGGTGCTGTTACAGGCGAATTCAGATTTTCGCCGCGGTACTGCTGAACGTCAAAATTATGTGTTTGTTGTAAACATGGCGATTTCATATTACAACAAACACATCATTTTGAAATTCGCCAGTAACACCACCTTGTATAAATTCGCCTTGGTGGTAGCGATAGTACCAATGCAAAAACTACCATGTATTTTTTCGCTTTCGGTACAAAAATGTCAAATTTCAGCTATTCTTCGCTCAAGGAGGAAGAGGGAAAGAAAATGCCAACATTCTTACCTCCGCACTCACTCATAAGGAGTTTTGACATATGTATGTGTACCGAGGCGAAATAAAACAGCTGTTCTAGCAACACCACCTTATATGAATTCGCCTTGGTCCAATTCCAACAATGTGAATAACATACAACTATCGATAGTGTTTAGAAAAATTCAATAGTGGCAGCAAAATGAAATCATCGATACTATCCATCACTATTTTTTACCAAAAATATTCGGCACGCTTGCGTCCTGTTATATGTACCTCATTACTAATCGATGTCTAAATCCGAGGAAACAACAGCTGCATTATGTTAGTTTACAATAAAAAGTTACCAAAAACTCGTTCACAATAATGCATCAGTTGGCCGTATAGAAAGGATAATATGAAACCATGGAAATTCATAATTGAGGGGTTAAATTTGCGTGTTTCGTAAATTTAAATATCTAGACGAATACCCCTACTCCATATGTGCATATGTAGATAGCAACATATAAAACCAGCGAAGTTAGCGTCACAGTTACTTATCCAGTAACAAAAATAGCAATCGAGCAGCTACATTAGCTGAGTGAGAGCTGAGAGAACATAAGCAGTAGAGCCTCGAAGAGCGAGACACCGTCAGAGTATCGTAGAATAGAGGTGGAAATGTATAGCTGCCAGGTAATGAAGAAAAAAAATGAACTACATGCATACACACATATACATATGTAAGTATTTATCAATTGAGGGAATAGAAATTAAACAAAACAAAATAATTTTTAAGCATAATATGTATCTACTTAATCGAAGCCATACAACATGTTTGTGAAATATTGAAAAAGCTACATACATATCTTCGGAATGTAATATCGGCGTTAGTTATTATGTTTGCATTATTTTTAAAAAATAGTTGGCAATAATGTATGTACCATCATCCACCTTGACGAAGCATCATAGATGCTTCTAACCCACCCACCACCATACCATGGGCGCATATGGATGGGCAAGAATTTTATATGCACGTATGCACGCATATGTATGTATATATACATACATATGTATGAACATTGTCTATGTTTGTACGTACGTGCAAATGCATACTCAAGCGTCACATTCGCCATTCGAATAACATTTGCAAGTGTAAACTTAAAAAATCTCTTGCTAGTATGTACATGTAAATTCCGTTGGACATTTCACAAAACAACATTTGTCGAGTTTGAGCATTTTGAATGTATTTCTGCTAATCATTAAATCTTTGGGTTCCCAAGCAACATTTTTACTACGAATCAATCATAAGAGTAGCTTAAGATGCCTGTTTCATGGAAACTTATCAAAATTATCAAGTTTTGTAGGAAAGTTCTTTACTTTTTCTTATTTATTTATTAAAATTTCTAAAATCACATAAGTTGTTTAGTCAAAAGTTCATAGATATGGTTGCCGTCTGATTTGTTGCTTTTAAGCAAGATTGTGCATTTGCAAAAATTCGCTCACGCTTCGTTCTCAGTGATTGAAAGAGAGAATGAAAAAGGAAACATTCTGAATCTCGTAAAATAGCCACGGAGGGGCTCACAGCAACCACCATCATCAACGTCGTTACTAATACACAACAATTTCCATCAGTGTTTTTTATAAATACATACAAGTAAATTTCTCATTACTCCGTCTCCACCACCCGACTCGAATTGCCAATATATCGGGTATACCTTTGGGTCAACCTTACCCAGTGGGAACATTGGGAATACATTTCTTTTTCTACCATGAAAAGTTTGACGAAAACGATTGAACGAAAAGATGCATCCCAATGTAAGCGAATGGGTAACGTATGCACATATAACCAAAGATTTTAATCCGATTCCTTGCAATTACACGGAATTATTGTATTCACAGCCAATCGAAAGGATGATGTGCAGTTTGAAGTCATAAGCGTTAAAAAAAAATTTTATAAATAAATGTACATATCGTTACCTTAATATAGAAAGCCCCTATCTCACATAGTCGCAGAAATATAAAAAGACATTACTAAGTAAAAATCCAAAATTCTCGTTTTAATTGATTATGATGCATTTCATCGAATTATAAGTCCCCGCATCATTTTAAGCAATAAAAAATTGTAGTCAGTTACGGCTTTTTTGCATTTCAGCGACTATATGAGCTAAGGACTTTCTATATTAAGGTAACGATATGTACTTATTTAATTTTTCTATGTTATTTCAAAGCAGCACGAGAGTATTTTCTATTCATAAATTTACAAAAGGACACCCATCGTTTTACTGTCGTAGGGCATGCCTGTGCAAAAAGTCTGCATTCTGCCATGCATCGGCTAATGTGTCCCCCTTACATTAGTCAGTTCATTATCGAACATTCCATTTTCCTACAGGGTGCATATACACTGGCACTTCATATATCTACACATGTCCATATGTATATGTATGCACATACATGCGATACAAACACATCTATATATTTGCATTGATGTATTAGTTTTTATTTTTGTTCTCGCTTAGTCAGACAGTGAATTCAGTTTTGTCAGTTTCAATATTAACGATTAGCTTTCTATTCGTAGAATATATGCTTTGTTTACTTGTGTGAATACGCATTGCATATCGAGTTCAACCTCAGTAGATGATATCCGATAGGTACTAAATTAGAGTTCTACTTAATAAAATAGTTTGGGGATTAACAAGGGATGACAGCAAGTCATATTGTCATAATGTCATAAATTAAAAACCTCTTAAAATATTTGTAGGTAATTTGCTATGCACAACCACAAAATACCTTTAACTGTTATAAAATTAAGACAATATGACTGTTAGGGCTTCTTATTTATTACATATATGTACATATATACATATGTACGTATATACTATGTATATACAAATACACAATATACATACATACATATTAGTTAGTATGCCACTCATGTATACTTTTGTATTTAATTATTAGCATATAAAAATAAAATAATTTGTTAATTAACAAGTTAGAAAGTCTAAGTTCGGGCGGAGCCGAACATCAAATACCCGGCGCAAGTATTAAATATGTGTTTTCCACCTTTCCGAAAGCTACCGCTACATAATAAGCCGGCGTGTATAAATTTTATGTAAACTAGCGTCCTTAAATTTCAAAATATTGAAATTTCAAGCATTTCTGAAATTTACCGTTATATGAAAGGCGGCCGTAATTTTTGTCCGATTTCAACAATTTTCAATGGTTTACTTTTATGTGGCAAGCACAATAACCATACCGAGTTTGGTACAAATTGCTAGAACGGTTAGCGAGATACATATACGTGATCATAAGTAGGCGGTGCCACGCCCATTTTCCAAAATTTTATCATAAACGTATTTCCTGGCAAAGAATTGTTGCAACCATCATTTTGAATAAATTAGCTTTAATATTTACTGATTTATCGAGGATCTCGTATTTCTCGAAATTACCGTTATATGGGATGTGGGCGTGGTTATTGTCCGATTTTAAAAATTTTCGGCCATTTGGTATGCTGTACCAGGGCCAACAACTGCGCCAAGTTTAGAATAAATTGATGCAGCGGTTACCAAGATATACACATGTAACCATAAGTGGGCGTGGCTACGCCCATTTTCAAAAAAAATGTTAATATTCTTATTTTTCGTCTAAAATTTATTATAAATATCTATTTTGAGTGAATTATCTTCAGTAGTTACTAAAATATCGTAGTTTTTGTATTTCTGAAAATTACCGTTATATGGGAGGTAAGCGTGGTTATTGTCCGATTTTGCCCATTTTCAATACCATCCGTCCTACGCCCGAAAGAAGTACACGTACCAAGTTTCGTTAAGATATCCTAATTTTTACTCGAGCTATCGTGTGCACAGACGGACGGACGGACAGACAGTCACCGCTTAATCGATTTCTCTTTTCATTCTGATCATTTATGTATACATTTGTCTATATCTATCTCGATTCGTTTTGCCTGTTACAAACAACCGTTATGTGAACAAAGTTATAATACCCTTGTGCACAAGTGCGCTCGGGTATAAAAATATTATAATAAATTTAAAAGAAATGGCCTGATCGCAGACCGCCGCATTTGTTGTATATTATGAATTGTGGTACTTTTTGACTGATAACACAATCGCTTCCATATAGAATTTGAATTTGCGTATCACAGCTCGGCTACAGTGGAGCTACATGCTACTTATTTTATTTATTAAATAACTGACTTCAAAAAAGGAGGAGGTTATCAATTCGTCGGAATATCTTTTTTTTGTATGTATGTATGTTACCGCATAACTTTGGACCACGTTAACCGATGTCTATAATTCTTTTTTTTTTTTTAAGGAAAGGTGATACGTCAGGGGTGGCCACATACTAATTTTTGGTGGTATCACTTGCGAAGCAAATGGTTTGGCGAACGCAACTAAAATATGCATTATGAGTGTTCGCTTGTACTAGGTTGTGTAAGTTCTTGCCATCTTTGTCTCTTAATTCACTTCGGCTAACCGTTCGCTTCGCCAAATTCATTCGCTTCGCAAGTGATAATACCATCCTTTGTTTAGATCCGATCATTGGATCATGATGAAATTAAAGGTTATATGAGAATTGAAGTCTGTTGTTTTTCTGCTTAAAAATTACTTGTTTTTATTAAAAAAAATCAAATATTCTTACACAGTACTGATTAAATTACTACTGATTTATCCGGTAGTGATAACGTAAAGTTTCTACTACTGAAGGTTTTGGTGAACGTACATGTACATATGTACATATGAACTCTACTAACCAATCAACCAATCGACAAAATGAAGAAGCTTTCTTTCAGGCAGGACTTTTTCAATAAGATCTTCAAACAAAGAAAAAATAACAGTTCGCAGAAGGTAAATCATGTTTACAGTAAGAGAAAATGAATTTATGCAAATTAAATTTTAATTTTTTAATCCTACCCGACGCTTTTGACCGATTTTTGGCACTATTCGATTGAGCGGAGACTTGATAAAATAGAACTTTTTGGACAGTTACATATCTGTTTTATCGAAAAAGGTCTTACAGCTCCATTCTGTATCAGTGACAATTTTTCACAGTTTTTTTACGGTAAAATATATGAAAAATTTTAAACTTGTCAGCTACAAAAGTTTCGCCACCTATACAGAATTGAGCTATTAATTGGCGATATTTTGGATTTGTAATTTTGAATTTTTATTCATTGCGTCAATCGCTTTGCAAAGGCACATACAAAGGACAATGTTCCAGTGCGCCGAGCCATAAAATGTCGACAGTATATAGTTTTCCAAAACGCGTCCCAAAAGTTATTAAAACGTGACAACATCCGATGATGGGGCTTCTCGAGTATTCGAGAGAAAGGTTTTGCAGAAGATTTACGGGCCTTTACGCGTTGGCGACGGCGAGTACCGCAGACGACGAGTATCAGCTGTATGAGCTTTACAACGATGTGGACGTAGTGCAGCGAGTTAAAATCAGAGACCATAACGATTATGAGAAATAAAATTAAATATTGCTCTATAATTATTACTGAACAATGGAAAGTTGTTCTCGTCTCGCGGGACGATTATTTCAAGACGAATATTATTTACGTCTTCTCATAATAACACTGTACAGCACTTGGCTAGGTATTGGACCAAACCAACTTTTTTTAAGAGATTGAGTCATAAGTAAAGTCCGTTTTTCCAAGTTAGCCCCGGAATCGAGATACGGGCCTTCGAAGTTCGGAATTGGACCTTTGGTAAAAAATTATTTTTATTTATAGCATGTAAAAGAAAAAAAGTAAATATACAAATGTGGTCCACCTTTTTCTCTTATTTATATGGTATACAACTTTTTTTGTGAAAACTTATATAAGGGTGCTATAACGGGTCAAATATCAGATCTTCGAAAAATTAAAAACTTAATATTTCAGAAAATTTTGAACTGATTTTTAAAAGATTCGTATCGTTGTAAAGGCGATTTAACCCCCTTTCCTGTGATATGCATATTTATATAATTCGTACATAAAAAAACAACACATTTGATGGAAAATATATGTATAGTAAAAAAAAACAACACTTAAAAGGAAAGAATAACTTTTTTTATCAAAAAATATTTTAAACAAAAAAAAATACTCACCGATTTTTTAAAAATTGACATCGGTGTTAAGGCACCGTCTAATACTCATATTTGTATACTTCGTATATAACAA
>NW_023467685.1:0-6428 GCF_013731165.1 Rhagoletis pomonella
TTGTTATATACGAAGTATACAAATATGAGTATTAGACGGTGCCTTAATACCGATGTCAATTTTTAAAAAATCGGTGAGTATTTTTTTGTTTAAAATATTTTTTGATAAAAAAAGTTATTCCTTCCTTTTAAGTGTTTTTTTTTTTTTACTATACATATATATATTTTCCATCAAATGTGTTGTTTTTTTATGTACGAAGTATATAAATATGCATATCACAGGAAAGGGGGTTAAATCGCCTTTACAACGATACGAATCTTTTAAAAATCAGTTCAAAATTTTCTGAAATATTAAGTTTTTAATTTTTCGAAGATCTGATCTTTGACCCGTTATAGCACCCTTATATAAGTTTTCACAAAAAAAGTTGTATACCATATAAATAAGAGAAAAAGGTGGACCACATTTGTATATTTACTTTTTTTCTTTTACATGCAATAAATAAAAATAATTTTTTACCAAAGGTTCAATTCCGAACTTCGAAGGCCCGTATCTCGATTCCGGGGCTAACTTGGAAAAACGGACTTTACTTATGACTCAATCTCTTAAAAAAAGTTGGTTTGGTCCAATACCTAGCCAAGTGCTGTACAGTGTTATTATGAGAACACGTAAATAATATTCGTCTTGAAATAATCGTCCCGCGAGACGAGAACAACTTTCCATTGTTCAGTAATAATTATAGAGCAATATTTAATTTTATTTCTCATAATCGTTATGGTCTCTGATTTTAACTCGCTGCACTACGTCCACATCGTTGTAAAGCTCATACAGCTGATACTCGTCGTCTGCGGTACTCGCCGTCGCCAACGCGTAAAGGCCCGTAAATCTTCTGCAAAACCTTTCTCTCGAATACTCGAGAGGCCCCATCATCGGATGTTGTCACGTTTTAATAACTTTTGGGACGCGTTTTGGAAAACTATATACTGTCGACATTTTATGGCTCGGCGCACTGGAACATTGTCCTTTGTATGTGCCTTTGCAAAGCGATTGACGCAATGAATAAAAATTCAAAATTACAAATCCAAAATATCGCCAATTAATAGCTCAATTCTGTATAGGTGGCGAAACTTTTGTAGCTGACAAGTTTAAAATTTTTCATATATTTTACCGTAAAAAAACTGTGAAAAATTGTCACTGATACAGAATGGAGCTGTAAGACCTTTTTCGATAAAACAGATATGTAACTGTCCAAAAAGTTCTATTTTATCAAGTCTCCGCTCAATCGAATAGTGCCAAAAATCGGTCAAAAGCGTCGGGTAGGATTAAAAAATTAAAATTTAATTTGCATAAATTCATTTTCTCTTACTGTAAACATGATTTACCTTCTGCGAACTGTTATTTTTTCTTTGTTTGAAGATCTTATTGAAAAAGTCCTGCCTGAAAGAAAGCTTCTTCATTTGGTCGATTGGTTGATTGGTTAGTAGAGTTCATATGTACATATGTACATGTACGTTCACCAAAACCTACAGTAGTAGAAACTTTACGTTATCACTACCGGATAAATCAGTAGTAATTTAATCAGTACTGTGTAAGAATATTTGATTTTTTTTTAATAAAAACAAGTAATTTTTAAGCAGAAAAACAACAGACTTCAATTCTCATATAACCGTTAATTTCATCATGATCCAATGATCGGATCTAAACAATGGATGGTATTATCACTTGCGAAGCGAATGAATTTGGCGAAGCGAACGGTTTGCCGAAGTGAATTAAGAGACAAAGATGGCAAGAACTTACACAAGCTAGTACAAGCGAACACTCATAATACATATTTTAGTTGCGTTCGCCAAACCATTTGCTTCGCAAGTGATACCACCAAAAATTAGTATGTGGCCACCCCTGACGTATCACCTTTCCTTAAAAAAAAAAAAAAAGAATTATAGACATCGGTTAACGTGGTCCAAAGTTATGCGGTAACATACATACATACAAAAAAAAAATATTCCGACGAATTGATAACCTCCTCCTTTTTTGAAGTCAGTTATTTAATAAATAAAATAAGTAGCATGTAGCTCCACTGTAGCCGAGCTGTGATACGCAAATTCAAATTCTATATGAAAGCGATTGTGTTATCAGTCAAAAAGTACCACAATTCATAATATACAACAAATGCGGCGGTCTGCGATCAGGCCATTTCTTTTAAATTTATTATAATATTTTTATACCCGAGCGCACTTGTGCACAAGGGTATTATAACTTTGTTCCCATAACGGTTGTTTGTAACAGGCAAAACGAATCGAGATAGATATAGACAAATGTATACATAAATGATCAGAATGAAAAGAGAAATCGATTAAGCGGTGACTGTCTGTCCGTCCGTCCGTCTGTGCACACGATAACTCGAGTAAAAATTAGGATATCTTAACGAAACTTGGTACGTGTACTTCTTTCGGGCGTAGGACGGATGGTATTGAAAATGGGCAAAATCGGACAATAACCACGCTTACCTCCCATATAACGGTAATTTTCAGAAATACAAAAACTGCGATATTTTAGTAACTACTGAAGATAATTCACTCAAAATAGATATTTATAATAAATTTTAGACGAAAAATAAGAATATTAACATTTTTTTAAAAATGGGCGTAGCCACGCCCACTTATGGTTACATGTGTATATCTTGGTAACCGCTGCATCAATTTATTCTAAACTTGGCGCAGTTGTTGGCCCTGGTACAGCATACCAAATGGCCGAAAATTTTTAAAATCGGACAATAACCACGCCCACATCCCATATAACGGTAATTTCGAGAAATACGAGATCCTCGATAAATCAGTAAATATTAAAGCTAATTTATTCAAAATGATGGTTGCAACAATTCTTTGCCAGGAAATACGTTTATGATAAAATTTTGGAAAATGGGCGTGGCACCGCCCACTTATGTTCACGTATATGTATCTCGCTAACCGTTCTAGCAATTTGTACCAAACTCGGTATGGTTATTGTGCTTGCCACATAAAAGTAAACCATTGAAAATTGTTGAAATCGGACAAAAATTACGGCCGCCTTTCATATAACGGTAAATTTCAGAAATGCTTGAAATTTCAATATTTTGAAATTTAAGGACGCTAGTTTACATAAAATTTATACACGCCGGCTTATTATGTAGCGGTAGCTTTCGGAAAGGTGGAAAACACATATTTAATACTTGCGCCGGGTATTTGATGTTCGGCTCCGCCCGAACTTAGACTTTTTAACTTGTTAATTAACAAATTATTTTTTTTTATATGCTAATAATTAAATACAAAAGTATACATGAGTGGCATACTAACTAATATGTATGTATGTATATTGTGTATTTGTATATACATAGTATATACGTACATATGTATATATGTACATATATGTAATAAATAAGAAGCCCTAACAGTCATATTGTCTTAATTTTATAACAGTTAAAGGTATTTTGTGGTTGTGCATAGCAAATTACCTACAAATATTTTAAGAGGTTTTTAATTTATGACATTATGACAATATGACTTGCTGTCATCCCTTGTTAATCCCCAAACTATTTTATTAAGTAGAACTCTAATTTAGTACCTATCGGATATCATCTACTGAGGTTGAACTCGATATGCAATGCGTATTCACACAAGTAAACAAAGCATATATTCTACGAATAGAAAGCTAATCGTTAATATTGAAACTGACAAAACTGAATTCACTGTCTGACTAAGCGAGAACAAAAATAAAAACTAATACATCAATGCAAATATATAGATGTGTTTGTATCGCATGTATGTGCATACATATACATATGGACATGTGTAGATATATGAAGTGCCAGTGTATATGCACCCTGTAGGAAAATGGAATGTTCGATAATGAACTGACTAATGTAAGGGGGACACATTAGCCGATGCATGGCAGAATGCAAACTTTTTGCACAGGCATGCCCTACGACAGTAAAACGATGGGTGTCCTTTTGTAAATTTATGAATAGAAAATACTTTCGTGCTGCTTTGAAATAACATAGAAAAATTAAATAAGTAGATATCGTTACCTTAATATAGAAAGTCCTTAGCTCATATAGTCGCTGAAATGCAAAAAAGCCGCAACTGACTACAATTTTTTATTGCTTAAAATGATGCGGGGACTTATAATTCGATGAAATGCATCATAATCAATTAAAACGAGAATTTTGGATTTTTACTTAGTAATGTCTTTTTATATTTCTGCGACTATGTGAGATAGGGGCTTTCTATATTAAGGTAACGATATGTAGATTTATTTATAAAATTTTTTTTTAACGCTTATGACTTCAAACTGCACATCCTTTCGATTGGCTGTGAATACAATAATTCCGTGTAATTGGAAGGAATCGGATTAAAATCTTTGGTTATATGTGCATACGTTACCCATTCGCTTACATTGGGATGCATCTTTTCGTTCAATCGTTTTCGTCAAACTTTTCATGGTAGAAAAAGAAATGTATTCCCAATGTTCCCACTGGGTAAGGTTGACCCAAAGGTATACCCGATATATTGGCAATTCGAGTCGGGTGGTGGAGACGGAGTAATGAGAAATTTACTTGTATGTATTTATAAAAACACTGATGGAAATTGTTGTGTATTAGTAACGACGTTGATGATGGTGGTTGCTGTGAGCCCCTCCGTGGCTATTTTACGAGATTCAGAATGTTTCCTTTTTCATTCTCTCTTTCAATCACTGAGAACGAAGCGTGAGCGAATTTTTGCAAATGCACAATCTTGCTTAAAAGCAACAAATCAGACGGCAACCATATCTATGAACTTTTGACTAAACAACTTATGTGATTTTAGAAATTTTAATAAATAAATAAGAAAAAGTAAAGAACTTTCCTACAAAACTTGATAATTTTGATAAGTTTCCATGAAACAGGCATCTTAAGCTACTCTTATGATTGATTCGTAGTAAAAATGTTGCTTGGGAACCCAAAGATTTAATGATTAGCAGAAATACATTCAAAATGCTCAAACTCGACAAATGTTGTTTTGTGAAATGTCCAACGGAATTTACATGTACATACTAGCAAGAGAATTTTTAAGTTTACACTTGCAAATGTTATTCGAATGGCGAATGTGACGCTTGAGTATGCATTTGCACGTACGTACAAACATAGACAATGTTCATACATATGTATGTATATATACATACATATGCGTGCATACGTGCATATAAAATTCTTGCCCATCCATATGCGCCCATGGTATGGTGGTGGGTGGGTTAGAAGCATCTATGATGCTTCGTCAAGGTGGATGATGGTACATACATTATTGCCAACTATTTTTTAAAAATAATGCAAACATAATAACTAACGCTGATATTACATTCCGAAGATATGTATGTAGCTTTTTCAATATTTCACAAACATGTTGTATGGCTTCGAATAAGTAGATACATATTATGCTTAAAAATTATTTTGTTTTGTTTAATTTCTATTCCCTCAATTGATAAATACTTACATATGTATATGTGTGTATGCATGTAGTTCATTTTTTTTCTTCATTACCTGGCAGCTATACATTTCCACCTCTATTCTACGATACTCTGACGGTGTCTCGCTCTTCGAGGCTCTACTGCTTATGTTCTCTCAGCTCTCACTCAGCTAATGTAGCTGCTCGATTGCTATTTTTGTTACTGGATAAGTAACTGTGACGCTAACTTCGCTGGTTTTATATGTTGCTATCTACATATGCACATATGGAGTAGGGGTATTCGTCTAGATATTTAAATTTACGAAACACGCAAATTTAACCCCTCAATTATGAATTTCCATGGTTTCATATTATCCTTTCTATACGGCCAACTGATGCATTATTGTGAACGAGTTTTTGGTAACTTTTTATTGTAAACTAACATAATGCAGCTGTTGTTTCCTCGGATTTAGACATCGATTAGTAATGAGGTACATATAACAGGACGCAAGCGTGCCGAATATTTTTGGTAAAAAATAGTGATGGATAGTATCGATGATTTCATTTTGCTGCCACTATTGAATTTTTCTAAACACTATCGATAGTTGTATGTTATTCACATTGTTGGAATTGGACCAAGGCGAATTCATATAAGGTGGTGTTGCTAGAACAGCTGTTTTATTTCGCCTCGGTACACATACATATGTCAAAACTCCTTATGAGTGAGTGCGTAGGTAAGAATGTTGGCATTTTCTTTCCCTCTTCCTCCTTGAGCGAAGAATAGCTGAAATTTGACATTTTTGTACCGAAAGCGAAAAAATACATGCTAGTTTTTGCATTGGTACTATCGCTACCACCAAGGCGAATTTATACAAGGTGGTGTTACTGGCGAATTTCAAAATGATGTGTTTGTTGTAATATGAAATCGCCATGTTTACAACAAACACATAATTTTGACGTTCAGCAGTACCGCGGCGAAAATCTGAATTCGCCTGTAACAGCACCCTGTATAAATTCGCCTTGGCTATCACGTGA
>NW_023467686.1:0-6427 GCF_013731165.1 Rhagoletis pomonella
AACAGCTGTTCTTTGTTTACATTTGAATTGTTCTTTTTGACCGCCACTGCAACAGACGGGATTCCTTTAAATAAAATACACCGCAGCAATGGATTACGAAACGCCGGAAAAGTGAGTAATTTTATAATCGGAAAATTGATTTCATTTTATTATGAATCTGTGTATTAACAGGCGTGGAAAATATGAATGCACCACACAAGAGGAGCTGCAGTTTTGTAAAGACCACCCGTAACGTGTAAAAACTGTCCAAAAAACTGTTTTCTCGGAGGCCCCTCTTCTTCTCTGTATAATTTCTTCTTGCTGCACAATAATAGCCGCGTACATAATAATTATTTCCTCCATGAATAATATTCTGCAATGGGTACTATTATGATATGCATACGCAAATAAATACTTTTTAATACACCTATTTAGGCAAATAAAATGGTTTCACAGTTTTCGTCCAATAAAATGTTGCAACTTTTTACTGCAAAATTAATAAAATTGAAAATATTAACATATGTTTCAGCGTTGTCACGTACTCAATAGGTCATCACACATATAATAGCAATCGTCACTGTTGGAGTTTTCAAATTGCCCTCTGCATACCTAAAGTTGACAATTGATTATTAACATAACATAGTTATAGCGGCAAGTTTTGTCATTGCACGCGAATAGGGCTGTTAATCAACAATTGCACCAAGATGACGTCAAGCACACAGCTGTACAATGTTGGTAAAATGAAGGATGTAATTAAGTAACTTAACAACTTATTCAGAATTTTTATTGTAATAATTTAAATTGCAAATTCAATTTTGCTCTTTCCTTTTGCGAATCTTTCTATCTTCCAGTGTCAATTTCAATATCTAAGTGTACGTGTAAAAGTGCTAGACCTATCATTATTTCTTCATTCATGGTACTACGCAACCATGTTTTTAACCGGCGAAGGGTTGAAAAACTTCTTTCGGAAGTAGCGTTACTAAATGGAAGTGTGACCAGAATGCCGAGAAGTTTGTTTATCAATGGAAAAGCATATTCGTCCCATTTACCAAGAACTTCTGCTGCTGATTTTGGGAATAGCTTTTCGTTTTCCTTATTTGTCCATCGTTCCAACTTTATACTCTCCTTCCAAATTGATACCGTCTTTTTCTAAGAAAAGTTCGTATCGTTTTCCATGCGATTTTACACGTTCGATAGCATTATTTTTTTCGTCAGGCGTATTATATTCCCCAGTTTTAGATGGAAGTAATTAGTTCAAATCAAAAATGTTTTTAAAAGAATTGTTTAACGCTCGGATTTTTTTTCAACTTGAAGATGAAACCAAAGACGATATCTACGAGCCAAATTGATAAGTATTATGTCAATTTATTTCTTTAGCTTTCGGTGCTAATATTGCACCCTCATCAGAATTATAAAAAATCTGTGCTAATATATATATGTGTGTTTAACGCAAGTTAAGCTGCGGCACCATGGATTGTCCAACTTATTATACACACATATATGTATCCGCAACTTGGTCAAATTGGCGGTATGTTTACCCTGTTTCTTATGGGAGTAGACGAACGATTCGCTCGCTGTTCGTTGGAATAATTTCAATTTTAAAATTTATTATACCGGAAGATTTACAATTATTACGTGCCATTGGCACAGTTGTTGCCCTTGGTACACCATACCAAACGGCCAAAAATCTTTTAATTCGGACAATAACCACGCCCACATCCCATATAACGGTAATTTAGAGAAATATAAAATCTTCGATAAATCAGTAAATATTGAAGCTAATTTATTCAAAATTGATGCTTGCAAAAATTCTTTACCAAGAAATACTTTTATGGTACAATTTTGGAAAATGGGCGGGGCACCGCCCACTTATGATCACATATATGTATATCGGTAACCGTTCTACCAATTTGTACCAAACTCGGTGTGGTTATTGTGCTTGCCACATGAAAGCAAAGCGTTGAAAATTATTGAAATCGGACTAAAATTACGTCCGCTTTTCATATAACGGTAAATTTCAGAAATACTTGAAACTTCAATATTTCGAAATTTAAGGACGCCAATTTACTCAAAATTGATACACCCCGGCTGACCATCTAGCGGTAGGTTTCGGAAAGGTGAAGAAACATATATTTAATACTTGCGCCGGGTATTTAATGTTCGGCTCCGCCCGAACTTAGACTTGCTTACTTGTTTAATTTAACTTTTTAATTTTTGTTATATTTTTCAAGTCATTCATATTTTTATGCGCATACAAATGTCTGGTTATACAGTTGAAAGTGAAATTTCCTATATACCGCGGAAATAGACAAAAAGTACCAGCAGAGAAACGAACTTTTTGCCGAAAGTGCAGTTTTCGTAAATTTTTCGTATCCGGAAACATTCGGAAAACAATTTCCATATTTGTTCATTTTTCGTATCCGAAAAATGTCATAATCTTATTTCAAAACAATAATTTTAAAATATCTGTTCAAACTGAGCATTTGAAAACATGTGTACGTATTCGCCAGTAGCTGAGTGTGCAGAGAAGTGTGCTACTATTTGTTATGTTTCAGGAGGTTCCCAGGTTCGAATTCAATCAGAAGCAACACATTAAAATTATTTACTCAAATTGAAATAATTGCTGAATCTTAAAATTGTTTTTTGTTTGGTTTCCTGTAACTATGAAAAAGTTTCTGTGAAGTTCATCATGAAATCGTTTTCAACAAAAAATTTAATCAAACAAAATTCAGGAAAACAGCCGAAAGCGCATCCGTTTTACAACCATTTTCGATAGTTTTCTGCACATACGTTTCGGATGAACACTTTAGTTTAGTTAGATGAAACATCAGGTTTTTATACGAAATAGTTTCCATTTTCGGATACGTTTTCGGATATTTTGCTGGCTGGGTAGTATCGGAAAGTTCGATTTGACATACATACATACATTCATACAGCCCAATTCTGAATGCTCCCAGGGAGTTGGTTCTCCAGGAATTTGTTTCTCCCGAGAAAGAAATCCTGGAATAACGAACTCCCAGGAAGTAGCATTTTCCCCGAAAATTTGGAAGGAGAAAATTCAAACTCCGCAAGAGCTGTTTGATACTTTTTTGACAGCTCAACTCCGCCATCTAATATAAAAAATCCGCAGGGAATTTTTATTCATGATATGAGGAAAGGGAGAAGAGAGAAAACTCTCAGGGAGTTCCTGTTCAGAATCGGCCTAATAGCATCTACATACTAGGGCATTCAATCCTGAAGCATTTTAGCAATCCCGGGATTTCGAGATTCAAAAATTGTAATCCCGGGATCCCGGGATTTTTCGGGATTTCGACTTCATCACAACTTTTTGCATTGTACAGTAGGTTCGCCTTTTTCAGACCACACAGATTCATTGTCACCACATTTGGTCTTAGGGGAGCATAATGCCCCTTAGTAAAAGAGTACGCAATTTGATGTTTAAATATTTTTATTCTAAAATATATATATTACATGTCAAAAACATATACTCATATTTGCATAACTCCTTTTCCAAAAAAAAGGCCAACAAAGTAAACTGAAGAACAACTCTGCCGCACTATAAAAGCTTGTGTTTTCAATTGCTACCAGATTTTTCGTTATTACACAGTTCTTGCACGTAATATTTGAACAAGTACAGTTATTCAGGCAGGTCCTGAAATTCACTTCCAAGGGCAAATGGCTCAAGTTCACTTTGAATCTAAATTTTGGTGTTCTATATTTCTCGTGTTTCATGTCAAATTTATTCTTTTTTTTCGTTTTCAACATCTCTTTCATTCTGTAAATGAATCAGTAAAACTATCGGGATCCCGGAGCTATAATCCCGGGATTTCGGGACATGGAAAAGTGTCTGGGATCCCGGAATCACGGGATTCTGGATCCCGGGATTGAATGCCCTACTGCATACCCATTGTTTTAATTTTTCACGTTGACGAAGAGTTTTACACGATTTCTTATTCTATAAATGAGGAGGTCCATAACAAAACGCAATAATTCCACTTTTCAAATATTTTGGTTTTTTAACTAAATCCAATTCTACGCATTAAAACCTATGTAACCATTGCTATAAAACATATCAAAGGTCAATAATTTTACTGTTATTCAACACCGAAAATATTAGTTCAGACCAAAATGAAACATTTCCATATCTAACCAATTAAATTAATTTTATTTTTATGGTTGTTAGAAAATTTCTTTGATTAAACTACCTTTGTGAATAACTACTTTGCATTTAATATTGTAAACACATTTGCCAATTCTTTTTATGCTAAATATTTTGAGAAAACTTTGGAATGCATTGCAATTTTTCATTCTGGAAATATACGCATCCAATCTAATCGTGTTCTCGTGTGTTCTAATTCCAAGTACGCGTATTAAGGTAATATATAGTTCAACAGTGGTAACTCTAAAATAACTGTGAACCAGTAAGAACTATATTATAGTTGGTTATACCATTTTTTTTCATAGAAATAGTGAATTTTACAAAAATCATCTATGGCAGAAGCAACAGTGGGAAGTATAAACGTCGGGAAAAGAAGAAGTGATCCTATACAGAGAATTAATAATAGACGTGCAAAAAAAAAGTAATTTTTTAATGTCTTGGTATGTTTTCTTATCTATAAAAGTTAACATTTTTTCGCAGATATGCTGATAAGGATCCGTTAGCTCTGTCATTTTACAAACCGTGCAGTCACAAAGAAAACAGTGGTTACAAATGTGGGAAGTTCAATTCCCATTTAATTATTCGCAATCGTGAGCTGTTATATAAAAATAAATCAAAAGTTGATCAGGATCAATATTTGACACGGCTGATGGTTGCATATGTACCCAAGCGCCACAAGTATACACCACAATACAAAAAAAAGACTTTCTCATGCAACTATTTTTTGCAACACAAAAACAAAAAAGAGAGGGTGTGTCATGCCTTTTTTCTGAAAGCATTGTCGGTTACAGGCCGGAGAGTGAATACTGTTGCACAAGCTATTTTTCATGGTAACATTCTTAAAGAGAACAGAGGTGGGGATAGGCTCACTTCTCGGTTTAAACCAAAGAGAGAAAGTGTGCTAAAATTCCTCAAAAACTTACCAGCGAAAGAGAGCCATTACAACAGAAATAAATCTAAAAGATGCTATCTTTCACCAGAACTTAATATAAGGAAATTATGGGGGATTTATAATGATTCAGTAGATAATTCACTGAAAGTTAAAAAAACATATTTTTGGAATATTTTCAATACTCTTAACATAGGATTCTCTTCCCCTGCAACAGATGTGTGTGCTCAATGCGTATTAAATAAACAAAAAATCAAAATGGAACAAAATTTGGACTTAAAACAGCAGCTCATTACTGAACAAAGGACTCACAAGCTAAGAGCCAATTCTTTTTATGAAATTGCAAGAGATGAGCCTCCTAGATCTGTGAGCTTGTGTTTCGATATGCAGCAAGTCCAACCATTGCCACGTACTCCTATTCAAGAAGCTTTTTATTCAAGGCAAATAGGCTACTATACTCTTTGTGTTGTCGATATGAAATCTAAGGATCCGGTGTTTTATACCTGGACATAAGATCAAGCTGGAAGAGGTGCTATTTGCGTTGGCTCTGCTTTATTGGCACATTTGGAAGGGCTCAGTCTGTTAGATGTGGATACCTTACGACTTTTTTGCGACGGCTGTGGTGGACAAAACAAAAATATGCATATTATACATGCCTTAATGCATTGGATGTTAAACAGTGCACCTAAACAGCTAAAACAAATAGAATTATATTTTCCTGTCCGAGGTCATAGTTTTTTGCCATCTGATCGAGTTTTTGGACGTGTTGAAAAAGATTTGCGGAAAAATACTACTATTTTTGTTAAAGAAAGTTATCACAAAGTTTATTCTGCGCATGGGCAAGTTAAGATTTTAGGAGAGCATTGGCATCTTAAAGATTTAAAAATGTTGGCAGAAAACTAGCGTCCCATAACCGGCATTCAGACTATGAAAAGAATTTATTTTAAACTCTCCCTAAATCAACAGAAGTGTGTAGTGAAAACTTTTGAGACGTATAAAGTTGAAGGTAAAGAAAAATTTACCAGCTATCTTAAAAGAGGCAAAGTACCCCCTCGTTTGCTTGATGGAATTGATCTTGGTGTAGCAATAAAGTCAGAAAAGAAGAAAGATGTTGCTAAACTATTGGAAAAACATTATGGCGAACAGTGGTCCAAAATTTCTGAGTTGCAGTATTATACCAAGATATTTTTAGATCAGCAGGGAAATAGTGCCAATGGAACAGATGATATAACTTTATGTGATTGTTTGGAGGAGGACACTGCAATGAAAGTGTAATATAGTGTGAATTTATTGTAATACTTGTATGTTAATATAGTGATTTAAATGCAATAAAAACCGTTGATATAAAACAGTTTTTTAATTTTCCTATAGAATATGTATAAGCAATTAAAATCAAAAAA
>NW_023467687.1:0-6340 GCF_013731165.1 Rhagoletis pomonella
TGACTGATTTTTATTGCTGACTTTTATAAATAAAAGACTTCAATAACTGTTATCAAAGACATATAATATGAAATTCACAAATAACTTATTTGCAGATTATATAGATAAAAATCAAAAATAATTGTTATTTGGATTTATAAAATAAAAATCAAAGGCAATTGTTATTAAAGGAGTAATTAAATAAAAGTCAACAAATAATTGTTAAAGAGCGGTTTTTATAATAAAAATTGTAACTGTTAAGGTCCCTGCTTGTGAGAGAGTACTAAGCTACTCTTGCTAGTCAGAAGTTACTGCATTTAGTCCGAAATTTCCTGAAATATGCCAGGAGAAGTTCAAAGGAGAATACCATTTATATGCCAGCGCGCCAAAAAGGTCTTTCTCTGATCATAACTGGAGCTAAAGCTCTCTCTGTTTGTCGCTGTTATAGAACAGCGCCCAACAATTGAGTTAATTTGAATTCAAACAACTGTGGCTGTTTTTTTTTTTTTCAACAACTAAAGGGAGCATTTAACTCGTGCGGGTACCTCAGAGGAGTTCAAAGCCTCTACACCGGTGTTGGCCGGCGCTTTGCCCGCAGGAAAGCTCTTTTAAATTTTCTATACATTCTGTATAGGCGCGTGCAGAGTAAAAGCTCTCTCTGCCCATCGCTGTTCTCTACACGCGTGCGAAGGCCTTTTGGAGCTTTCACATCGACAGCCATACACTGACACTAAATGCTTCTGCCCCTGCCTGTACTTAGTGTAAGCGACTGGTGGAGTTCAGTTAAATAATGTTCCAATATTACCAATAAATACGACGAAAGGAGATTTCGCATAGAAGGTTTGCAAAAAACGTTTTTTTTTCGCGTGGCGGTTGTTCCAAAGCAAGATTTTTCTAATATTAACCTTCTATGTTTTTTCAAAGCTACCAACGCAAATTTTCTGTCATTATCGCCTACTTGGAATTAAGTTTCTCTACAAATACCTTTTAGACCATTATTATTGGAAAATGTCCAGTCACTATTGACGGCACGTGGTGGACACAGCAGCAGCAGCAGCAGCAGCAGCGTGATTGCAAGGCCTCTGGCTATTAGATTATTTTTAATATCACCTTGCTGTACTACCTCATCTCAATAAAATAATCTTGGCTCCCGCGTCATCTGAAATGGCACTGACGACGCGCCATACGGAAGCCCTTTCAAATTTGTTTGATTGGATTTCTTTGTATTCAATAAAAGTGTACGCATTTTGCAATTTAATTTCCGAACGCGTCTCTTCATTCTTCCCCGCGCGCACACAACAGCACTACGCTTACTGCCTGCCATTATTTTACCTTGGCTCACTGAGCTCACATCTATCCAACAGGCCCAGCTATGCGCAACGTAACCTCATTCGCGTTCTCCAAATAAGTAAAGCCAACCTTAAAAAAATGAGTAGAGCAGTGGCAGTGGTACAAAAAAAAAAAATTAAATAGAAAAAAAGTAGCATTAGCATCCGCGCCGACGATGGAGATTGATTTTGCTTTATTTTATTACTATTATTATTATTTCTTTTATTCCCTTGGAGACCTGTTCGATGACTTCAAAGCGAGAAGCCACCTGCTCTTACCACAACCTCCGCCCACTAACTCATCCCACTGGCAGATGGCTTCCATGTGACGCGTGTTTTTTTTTTTGCGCCCTGTTGCCAGTTACCAACGCAGCAGCTTTGTTGGCTATTAAGCGACAATTTTCCTATGTAGCCTCACAGTCGCGCCATCCATCTTGCAGCGCCTGGTTATTTGAAGGCTTCTCATTTTTTCGTGAGTGTTGACCAGCAGGCTGCGTGGAAGAGTGGCGTGGCATTTGGGGAAATTGTGACATAATAATATGGCACTCATAGGCCTACTCGCCCTCAGATTTGTAATGCACACTTGTGCATTTATACGGCTGCTTAAATCACTTTGAAATTATTATGATGAAGTGGCATTTTTTCTTGTTGATTTTATTATTATTACACAATTTCGAATTAATGCATTTTTTAATGAGTCCACCACACTGGTTCAAAGCATTTTGAATGCTGTACCTATGTTTTTTTTTATTTAAGAAGATCACGTGTGCTTTTCTCTTATGTTAATTTGACCGTTTTAATGCTTTTGTGTCACTTCAAAGGTAACGTTGGCATTTTAAACGATTTAGCTTTAAATGACCACAACATACTCACGAAAACAGAGCAAGAGGATATGCATTTGTTTAAGTAATACTAAGCTTGTTTTTTTTTTGAGAGAGTAGTCTAATTGAATTTTATGCCAGAGTAGGCAAACAATTTCTATTTAAGTGCCGACAGTGGAATGAACGCCTTGTTAAAGTAAACACTTTCCGACATTTTAAGAACAAGGTTGGTAAGCGTTTCATCTAACTTAGTAGAACATACAGCCCCAGCTAAATCATACTCTAGTGTCATTATCCACACATATCTAGTAGTTAAATTCATATATATTGTTTTTTACAGCCGCCTTAGCCGACTGGTTAGAGATAGGTGAACTACCACTTGCCAGGACCCAGATTCGATCACTGGTTTGACTGACGCCCTATGTTATGAATTTTGATATGCTGTGAAAGATGGTGTGCTATGAAATATGGTATACTATGAAAAACGGTATGCTATGAAAAATGATATGCTATGAAATATTGCATACTAGGAATTATAGTATGCTATTAAATACATATATAATACTATTAAAAATTGAACGCCATGATATATGCTATCAAATATGGTATGCTATGAAATTTAGTATGCTTTAAATTAAATGAAATATAGCATGCTATGCAATACAGTATGCTATGAAGTATGGTACGCTATGAAATATGGTATGCTATAAAATATGATATGTAATGTATTGTAGTGAATTATATGTATTGGTATGCTATAGAATATAGTGTGCTATTAAATACAGTATGCTACAAAATATGAGTAGTATGCTGTCATAAATGGTATTTTACAGTAGGTTCTTAGCCTTAGTGTGGGTTATTATGGCATATGGTATATCTACTAACAAATGAATGGGTTAATTACCAAAGGGAATAAGTAAACACCTTTTCGATATGACAAAATTTGATGCAGTTCGGTTCGTTTAAAAGAGCTCTGTTGAACTGCATCAAATTTAGCATATCGGAAAAATGCTGACTTAATCCCATTGGTATTCGAATATCGTATGCTATGAAATATATTAGTCATTGAAATCTACTACGCTATGAAATACGGTATGCTATAAAATATGGTGTGATTTGAAATATAGTATGCCGCGAAATACTATGCTGTGAATTATTAGTGCGTTAAGGAATTGCTATGGAATATGGACAGCTTTGAAATATAGTACGGTATGAAATATGGCGTGCTATAAAAATTGTATGCTAAGAAATGTAATATCTTAATAATAACTTAAACAAAAATTTTAGAGTTATCTTGCGTTTTGCAATAAAGCCCTTAACTCGTAATTAGGGTGATTGATTAGGCTTTCCAAAACCGGTTTCAACCGATTTTTTTGGATATCTGTAGGCGGATTTTTTGAAATCTTGATTTTTCGAATATCGAATAAACCGGATTTGTTTTTTGAACAAACCTGTTTTATTCATTTCATACAGATCTTGACCTCTCACTAAATTTTTTGGGGTTTTCGGGGTTTTCAAGGCTTTCTAAAGTTTAGGGGACACCCCTAAATAGTTTTAAAATTATATCCTAGGTTATTTGGGGATGAACAGTAATCATATTTGAGTCCAATAAACGAGTGTTAGGCGCTTAAACGTTTTCTATATTTTTGGCCGAGCTTTTCCTCCAATTTGTGTTCTGCTTCTTGATGTCGTGATACAAATGGAGAGATCTACGCTTTTACACCACCTCCGATGAAGATTTTGTATGGCAGAAGTACACTCGGTGGCTTGCCATTGTCAGCCGAGGGGCGACCGCTATTAAAAAAAAAATTCTTTTTTATGTTGCTGGGAACAGAAATTGAGCCATGGACCTACCGAGAGGCAGGAGGAGTTTAAACATACCTCCAGACCATAGTGCGCACCAGTAGTGAGATTTATTCGGCCTCTCCAGATAAAAATACGGTACTCATGCTGATTCAAAGGCCCAGCGTTTACGTTCTCAGGATCTGTTCTGTTTGCTAAACTGTTTTCGGAGGACGTTGCGGTTGGATTGCATCTTTTCGAGTTACTGGTCTTAGTGCTTAGCTTGTAAACGCTTGCGGGCTTTTCGAATGGCAGAAACTTAGAATGGGACTTAGAACTAGATCGGCATGGCTCATAGCAGAAAATTCCATACACACAGCACGTTTTATAGTGCGAAATTTTCACATTTTGCTGCAATTTTATAGAAAAGTAATTAGCTGAGATGCAGTTTACTTTAAGCGATACAACTTTTGCTTTAAAAGGCGAGTAGCTAAAGCGAACCCCTCCATCAATTGAAGCAGCTATTAGACAAACCCATATCTCAACTCACACCCAACAATCAGCCAGTCAAAGAATGCGACCGGATGCTGGGAAATTGCAACAAATAATTTGGAAAATATCCCATAAGAATGCAGAGCGCCATAAATTTCAGATAATAATAAGGAAAAAAAGTAACAAAAAGTGCGAGTGCTACATATTTTTTATTTTTTTTGTTTAACCCCGGAAAGTCACTTACAGATTTTCGCAAACCGGGAGTTATGGGCGCAATAACAATTTTCTCGTTGAATATTTTTATTGCCGCCGATTTTATGAATGTTCGACGCAGGCATTTCCATGTTCTTTTTTTTTGTCATACGTATTTGATTTCAATTGCTACGCTGCATTGACGACAACGGATGATGACGACGGACGAGGCGACAACCGAATCGAGTGCCAGCCGGATGCAATTCCTACAAAATGATAATTTATGATAATGACATTTCCGTTTTAACTAGGCGCTGTTGGTTTGGACGCTGTTCAATGTCCAGCCGCGTTCAACTCATAGCCGCACTGCTCAGCGCCCCAATCACATCTCGCCTCTGTTGTCTGCCTGTTCGTTCAATTGATGATGCGTAACATTGGGTGGGCACTTCAACGCCACAATTTGTCTCATTTTCAAATTTATTCGAATTTTACTTGTTGTTAATGTTGACCAATGAAGCGTACGATTGGCGAAATTTTTGCAAGCACGCGCGCAAATTCTATGGGGGTCGGGTATTTATTGATAATTTCCGCAGGACACGCCAGTGGCGTAGGGAAGACGCTCAAGTGCGCGGTGTGAGATAAAGTGCGCGCACCAACAAAACAAAAGCGGAAGCTCTGCCATTTTGCAAATTGCCGACTAGCCGATTTGTTGTTGTTTTACTAACTATTGTCTGCACGGCGATAATAGTTGAGTATAATGGTTGTCATTGCATGCGGCTGATGGACGCGCCAATGTAGCGCGCAACAAATGATTTCACAGCGCGCGCCAGCGCCCGTCCCCCACCTGCTGCAACTTCGCGCGTTGTCATCTATTGTTGCGCGCGCTATTGCTGTTCTAACGGTGTGCTGTGCGTCCTGTTCGATTGTTTTCGGCAATTTATGAGATACGCGGATGTTATGTGCGCTTACGTTTGGCGTCCGCTTGACAACTACATTTGTACGAAAGTGTATCTATAGCTATGAGTACGTAAGCGCCGCGTCATTGAACGCATTGTTGCGCGTCGGATGTTATTGCAGGCGTACTACTTTGGCGTCTATCGCTAATGACCTTGAATATTTGTTTCTTTCAGCAATCGCCTAGAGCGCCCACTATGATCGCGCGTCACTATGCCACGCAAAAACGTTTAAATATTTACACATGGCCACTATCCCATGAATAGTGTCAATTGTAATTGTCGCCTCCTTGCTTTCATTAAACGGCCAAGCAGGCACGTGCTCCAGCATTCAAATCCAACAACAAATAGGTGAGCCGTAATGCAAATAGTTAATATGGCCGAAACACGCCCGCACCGTTTGCGTTTATTTATTATTTGTACAGTAATTTATGTTAATATTTTATTGTTTAAAATAATAGCTTTTGTATAAATTAATGCGAATGCCGAACGTATTACGGCGACCATATTTGTTGTGCATCCGTTAGATGTCAGCCTAGTGGCTGGTTGGTCGACAGGCGGCATGTGCCTGCGAGATTTGTTGCCTTGGCGGTATTTACGCAAAAGTTAATAGCTTTTACGCAAATTGGAACACAATAATGTGTACTTGTAATAGTAATAAAACAGCTAAGGAAAGTTTATGAGTTGTGTGAAAAAAATTGTTTTCTAATTTAAGCAGATTTTATAGGACTTCTATTCCCATCAACATCAATATCAATATCAATATCAATATCAATATCAATATCAATATCAA
>NW_023467687.1:6350-6427 GCF_013731165.1 Rhagoletis pomonella
AATATCAATATCAATATCAATATCAATATCAATATCAATATCAATATTAATATCAATATCAATATTAATATCAATAT
>NW_023467688.1:0-6427 GCF_013731165.1 Rhagoletis pomonella
AAAGAGCAAAGCAAAATAAGTTCAAAGCTTTTTTTTGGTTGTATGTATTCCATTTCTTTTCCTGATTTTTTGAATTTGAGTATTGCTCTTGCCGCCATAGCCAAGTGCTTAGAGATGCCGAATGTCACTCGAGAGGTCTATGGTTCAATTTCTGGTCCCAGCACCATAAAAAAAAGTTTTTTTTTTTCAAATAACGGACGCCCTCTCAGACAATCGCAAAGCACCGAGCGTACTCCTGTCATTGAAAAGCTTCTTTGGAGGTGAAGTAAAAGTGTAGATCTCTCTATTTGTATCACAATATTAGGATGGAGAACACTCGGCCAAACACGTGGAAAACGTTTAAGCGCCATTCATTTATTGAAATCATCCCCAAATAATCTAGGATATAATTTTAAAACTATTTAGGGGTTTCCCTTAAACTGGAAAAAGCCTTGAAAAGTTTGAAGAAACTCAAAACTTTTATTGGGAGCACAAGATTTGTATGAAATGAAAAAACCGGTTAAAAAATACGGGTTTTTCGATATTCGAAAAATCAGTATTTCAAAAAAAAAAACGCTTATAGATATTCAAAAAAAAAAAACGGTGAAGCATTTACCCGAGTGGAGGTAGGCAGCCTATCTATCCACTCTATTCTAACCTTTTAAAAAGTTTTTGTGGTGAGAAGTAAAAAATCAATTGTGCTATCAACAACATTGAAAACAAATTTTTCCTTAGAAACAAATTTTCTATTACGTAGTATTTATTTACCCACTGGGAAAATAGGTAAGCACCTTACGAGGTATGCCATGTTTTCTTTCAGTTTTTAGTACCAAAATTGTCATCATGGCCAATGTCATCTACTAGTAAAGCACAAAATGAACACCTCCAACGACACATTACGTTGTCAGTTGCAAAGTAACGTGCAGCCGAAGTTATCTCCAAGCGCCGAACTACTCCGAGCGACTTCTCTGCATTACACGTAACTTACTTTGTAAAGCGGCTCAGAAGTATGTCTGATACCAAATGTACATTCTAAATTCCTACTTACATAAGGCGGCCATGCCTTTGTAAAAGTAAGGGACGTTCGGCAGGGAATTGGTAATGACTGCCAGGTGAAGAGTAAGTTGCTAATAAGGTATTATTACGTGCTCCTAATTCCTACTGGGTTAGTATTACTGTGATCTTGTTTACAGATTTCTTTATCAGTCGGATATAATTTTATTTAAGTTTTTTATTCAAATTAAAAGACACCCTTAAATGACGTCTTTTAAAATCGTTATTTGTTTCATACATTCAAATTTCAGACCCTCCGCATTATTTATTCTGTGATTGCTTTATGCATGTTTGGCTTGGCGATGCTAGTGCAAATTCCCAAGCTGAATGTCTCATTGGATGCGAAGATTGGAGTGCTGGTACTGTGGGCCGCCTACGGCATAATACCGTTGGCGCACTGGACTTATGTGATGGGTGGATTCGACAACGAGTTGGTGCGGGTAAGTTCGCTAAAAATTTTATTAAATCGAAAATACTTACAGTTATACATACATATGTATATACATTCCATAGCTAATGGTGCCACGCATAATTATCATGTACGGCTGGTGTGCTCTCGCCTTCGTCATCTATGCTGCGAAGATACCCGAACGTTGGCTTACCGGTAAAGTGGACTATGTTGGACATTCGCACAATTGGTGGCATCTATTCATTTTGGCTGCTTTCTATCACTGGCACAATACTGGTTGGTATTTGATAAAAACATTAAAAAATAAACCAAAAATTGTTATTTTAATTTTTTTCGCAGGTATTGTATATGCGGAATATCGTGTGAATAACGGTTGCAGTCTGCCCACATTAACGTAGATCGTTAAATTTTAACTAAATTTTATAGTAATATACATTTTTTCGTTTATGCACAACGCGTGGGCATATCTATGAAAAAAAATGAAGTTATTACTTTGTGATTTTTGCCTACAAAGCATTCAGTGAGGCACTAAAACACCGGCTAGTTATCATCGTACCTTCATCCAAACAAAAGCATATGAATTCCTTTGTACTTAGTTTTAATTGAAAATCTAGTTCACTTACTCATTATTTAGTTTTAATGCACATTTGTAAATAATTATATTCGAAATATTTAGAAAAAGAATTTATTAATTGTTTGTGAAAACTTTGTTACTTCTGTGAAAATAGTAAATAAAGTTGTATAGAAAAAGACATTATCTATAAGCGAAATGTCCAAATGTATGTGAGTGTTTTTAATTTAATTTTATAGCCGCATATTGACAAGTTTTCACAATTTTTTTTGTTTTTGTTATATAATTTTAGTTATTTTTTTATAAAAATATAGTAGATTCTTTAACACAAGCCGTGTAAATCCAAGTTTCGAACATTGTGCAATATAAAAAAAAAAAATCAACAAACTTTTGTTAAAATTTCGATCTTTGTAATTAGATTTCTTGGAAAGATTTAAGCATGTAGTTTTGTACACCCAGAAAAAGGTTTAGTTATAATAACCAAGATTTGGTTATAGTGATCAAGTGGCATAGTTGGATATGGCGAAATAAATATATAGTTCACGAAAGTCTGCAATTTACTTAAGACTTCTAGTTGGGATAAATGTATATTTGTTAATAATTACAAAACGACTACCTTGATTGGACAATATTGTTAGTTGAATAAAGTCATTGTTAAGCAAATATAAACAATGCTTTGGTTGATACAAGTTTTCAATTAATTTTGTGAACTTGCTGTAGACTTGAATCAGCTAACCGTTTATTATTGGAAAAAAAGTTTCAGTTTGACACAAATAAAAATTTGCTCGATGTTTGTTGTGTTTACTTTCGTCTTTTATTTGCATATACATATTAAGCATAAAAAATACGTACATATTTACATAAGTTAGTTACTAAAGTAAATAATACATATGTATATGGTGGTAAGAATTTCCTAAAAAACAACGATGATACAGGAACAGTCGTGCGAAAACCCAGGTCAATGTCTGCTGGAAGTATACTACTTTGCTTTTTTCCTTGGCTAAATAGACACTTTCAAATTATAATTCACGTGAATTATATATCCACTGAAAAACCTCGGTTGGCATCAAACGTTATATTTTTAAATAACTATGCGCGCACCGAAACAACTCGCGGTGATAGAAAAACTGAGACAAACAATTCTGTGCATGTCATAGCACACTATTTTCTTTCTCTACCTAGCGCAGCGATCGACATACCATAGCTCTGGGACCACATGCGTGTTTCACCCATGTACGAACAGCGGTAGCGGAACAATGATTTCCACGCACAATGCAATGGTCGGCATACTAGCGCATTCAAACGATTCAATAAGTGGGACTGTGTGCGTTGCTCAGCTCTTCGTATGTGATGTACATATGTGCTCAGAGAGCGCTCAGCATTCTTTAGGGGTGGCTCACAAGCATGAATATGTTCCACTCTCAAACCAAATCGTGGTTGCCTCAACCAAGATTTAGTAACTATGACTAAACCATGTGTTGAAAGAAAGCTAATCTGCATTAGCAGAGCTTAATAACATCCTTTTATGAACCATACGTTCAAGTTCAATGGAATTTGTAGAAATATGCTTCAAAGAAATATATATTGGTATTAACCAAACCCTTCAACTAAATTAACGATTTGTTACAACCTAGATGAATATTAGAAGCTTTAATATATTTAGTTATAATTACAAACCCATGGTAATAGTTCCCAATCCTTGGTAACAGTTCCCAAATATTGTCAAAATTCGGAAACTAAATATCTTTAGTTGTCGAAACTAATCCTTTTTCTCAGTGTAGTATAATAACGTGCATGTTTTTTTGTAGAAAATGTAACGTTTTTTTTTATGGAAGCAAATGCAACAAATAAAATTCAAAAGAGTTACCTGCAATTTCTACACATTTGAAACTTGCACTTAAAAAGCACACAATTTTTACCAAATTCTATTGATTTTTTTTAGTACTATACACGTTCGAAAATTTATTTACACGGTTTTGTTAAAGAATAAAGTATATTTATTTATTTAATTTCATAAAAAAAAATAAAATTAAATAAAAAAAAAAAAAATTATAATAATAATTTGTAAAAACTTGTCAGTATTTGCAGTTACCTAATTGATTGAATTGGTACCACAGAAACAAGGGACACCATCACCTAGAAGATCTTTTATGCACATATATACATATCTCCTTGGTAAGTTCCTTTATAAATAAATGCTAAGCCTCCTTCATAAATGCTAAGGATTTCTTGGTAGACGAATTCCTGATACTAAGGGGTGGCGTTCGACTGTGGAAGAACTAAAGTATCGGAACAAAAAGATATCTAAACAAAAAGCTTAGCCTGCCTAACGCCCCCCGACCGCCCCAAGTACTTATAGCGTCCTGAGTTTACTCACACAAAGACAGATAATGGTGCCCTTCTACCCAATATAGTGTTACCGCGTTTCTTGCTGCCAAGAGCTGAAGAGTCTCAAAGCACTGCGTGGCGAGCTCTGCTGGCCGCCTGCCTTTATGAAAAGAGAGCTAAGTGTGCGTATTAAACCCCGTTCAGGGTTCAATCTGGCTCAGGTTGAGATTGTGGGCCAAATGGCTCTATTAAGACGTGTGGCCCCTTTCTAAACTGGTTATGAGGATCGAAATAATCTGTTTTATAACTGTAAACAACTGTGCCCAAATGACCATTATGTTAACAGTCACTGTCCTTTTACCTTTAGCCGACTTCGTCGCAACTGGGTACATATATCGGACAAAGGTTTCGAATTGTTTCTAGGGCTGCCTTAGGACTGGTTCGCAAGCCGTTGCACATATTAATTTTAGTTCCGATTGGAGTCGGTTAAGACGTCTTCGTAGGGTAATCTGAACTTTAACCCCCGTGCGACACGCCTTAACGGACTTCAATCCGAACCAAAACTTATATGTGATATCTTCGACTATGGTAGTATCGATTTTGGGTATCATGGCGTCTGAACTTTGCCCCCTGTGCCACACGCCTCAACCGTCTCCAATCGGGACCAAAATTTATATGTGATATTTTCGACTAAGGTAGCATCGACGTAGGGGTTGAGGCTTAGAAAATTTGATGTAAAAATTTGCTTCATACCTTTAACGACCACCCTAATGTACATATGTATGTATGAATATCGTATGTGTATATATTAGGCTCATTGACTCGGTTTTTCAAACCGGGGTTTTTGGATATTTTTGCGCAGTTTTTTTTTTTGAAACTTTGATTTTTGGATTACTGAGTAAACCGGATTTTTAAAATCAAATAAACCGAGTGTTCGCCTAGTTTATTTACACATTTTCATTTTATGGCATATGAAAATTAAAAATATTTATTTAATTAAAAGTGGAACTATAAAACGTTTATTAATTTTATATCGACGGCTGAGTGGAAGATCGCTCTATCTCGGCGGACGGTATCTGAATGCCGGAAAAATTTTCTATAGCGAAAATTACTTCAAAAATAAGAGGAAATCCGAACGAAAATATTCTTCTGTTTTTTTTTTTTGTTGGAGGAGCTTACTAAACTCTGCCTAAATCAGTGAATAGGACTTAGTATGTTCTCTTCGTTGTAATCTAATGGCAGGCTCCGGAAAAGGGCAGATCCAACGGTTTTGGGCTGTTGTAGGGAGAGGGATGTTAGATGAGCTAATGTGAGTACGCATATGAAGAGGTTAGTGTCGTCGGGGCATCTTATTCAAATTGGATTGAACAGTTTAACCTGCTGCAATGTCGGTAATGGAGTTCTGTGAAAGTATTGCCAGCCTCGCGAAGCAACTCAAGTTCTTCATCTGCGATAGGTGGCGTTGGTACGTTATTTTTTTGGATATTTTCCAGTTTTAGAGATAATTGTTTGTTACTCTCCTTCAAGTTGCTGCTGGATATTTTTTACTGGAGATCTATTCAAACAGACTACACATATGTATGTCTTATTTTGTACCGGCGCTCCACTCATCTTCTTGGTTTAAGTGAGCAATGTATGAAGAAAGTACGAGACTATAATTTTATAGGAATTTAGTGTTCAATGCAAGACGCAATATTCATATTGAATTAAAACCAAAGTTGATTTAAATTTTTCATTTTAAAACAATTCTATAAACTTTTTCGTATTTTAGAAGTAGTTTCCGTTACCGTTGTATATTTTCTTTTCCTATATCGCACGCGGTAATTTATGTACACGTGTACATATCCATATGTATGCAGCTGTTATTTTGGGTTGTCCACTAGGCTAATGTTCGAAAAAGAAGACGGAAAGGTAGTTGTCTGGACTAAATTCGAATTAAGTACTGGGTGTCAGGAGGGAAATAAACAGCTCACATGGCATAAACTACAGGGTGGTTAGGTACCTAACTTTAACATATGGCCAAATGCGCAGTACATACATATTGTTACGATTATCCTCGAAACCTTGAGGGATTACCCAAATATACT
>NW_023467689.1:0-6426 GCF_013731165.1 Rhagoletis pomonella
ATGGATGTAGCCGGTCCATTTCCTATGAGCGCACAGGGAAACAAATACGTCCTTGTGGTTATGGACTACTTTAGCAAATGGCCGGAGGTATACCCGATTCCAAACCAGGAAGCTAAAACAGTAGCGGAGGTATTCACCTACAATTGGGTTGCGAGATACGGTGTACCTATAGAGCTGCACTCTGACCAGGGAAGAAATTTTGAGTCGGCAGTGTTCCAAGAGATGTGCCAGATACTGGGTATCCGGAAAACTCGAACGACGGCTCTTCATCCCCAATCAGACGGCATGGTGGAACGGTTCAACCGAACCCTGGAAGAGCATTTGCGGAAGGTCGTGGACAAGAATCAAAAAGATTGGGATGTCCGCATACCCTTGTTCCTGATGGGATACCGGTCAGCAGTGCATGAAACAACGGGTAAAACTCCTGCAAGGGTAATATTCGGCAGTGAGCTCCGTTTGCCTAGTGATCTGAAGTTTGGGGTGACTGGTGATGCTAGAAGGATTGGAAAAGAGACGTCAAACATCCTGGAAGAGGAGCTGAGAGAGATACATGCTCTTGTGAGACAGCGCACACAAATTATGAGTGACAAGATGAAAGCCAGGTATGATAAGGCGATGAATTCCGAGGGTTTCCAGGAAGGAGATTTGGTGTTGCTGTATAATCCACAACGAAAGAAAGGTTTGTCCCCAAAACTACAATGCAACTGGGAAGGTCCGTATAAGGTCGTAAAACGGCTAAATGGGATAGTGTATCGGATCCAGACCGTTGGGAGACCAAGAAACAAGATGAAGGTGGTCCACTTGGAAAGGCTTGCAGCGTTTGGAACCGCAAGTGTGTCTGATCGGGACGATCAGACTTAGGTGGAGGGCAGTGTGGCGAATACTGCGGCAACACAAAGCGAACAACGAGAAATAGGCAGAATGTTCGAGGAATGACGTAGAATGTTCCACAAAGAGAAACGTCAAGTTGGATGAAGACTGCGAACATCGAGAGAAAGAGAATGAGCGATAAACTTCAGAACGTTCTAGAGTTGCCATAAGTGTGAGCGCAGGTATATAAGAGCCACGACACAGCGGAGTTGAGACAGTTACAAGTCAGCAAGCTACAAGTAAAGTGAGCGGAGAATCGAGTTGCGAATAAACAAGCTATAAGTTTAATTGTGTTAACAAGTAGTAAAGCCTTGTTATTGCTTTAACAAGTATTGTAAAATGTTTTTACTGTATTAGCAAGTATTGTAAATTGTTTGTTGTACAATAAAGTTCATTGTACTACAATTCGGTCATCGTTAGCATTTATTTAACAATCCAGCGATACGAGCCCGAGTATATTTGGGTAATCCCTCAAGGTTTCGAGGATAATCGTAACAATTGGTGTCAGAAGTGGGATTGTTAAATAAATCCCGAAGGATAAACTACTGAAAATGGCGAAAATTCAGGACTTAAAGATTGAGGAGCTGAAACAGGAGTTGGAAAAGCGTAATTTGGCCACCTCCGGAAGAAAAGTGGAATTGTTATCCCGGTTGCGAGAGGCTATGGAAGCTGAAGGCATCCACGTGAAAAATACGACTTCCAAGGTAAACCCGCAACATCCGCAAGGACGAACAGAAGGATGAGGCTGCATGTTCGTCGAAGGATGTGCAACAGACATCCGGGAAGGTTGAAGAACAGCAAAAGGCTCCTTCGTCATCAACAGTTATGGACATGAACAGGTTGTTGGCTGCCATGTCACAGATGATGCAAGCACAGGATACACGCATGTCAGAGATGTCATCACAGCTGTCGTCACAGATGCAAACACAGTTGTCAGATATTTCGTCGCAGCTACAGGCACAGAAGACACACGTATCACAGTTGCTGGAAGTCCAGGATGCAAAGATTACACAACTGCAGGAGAATTTGGCTAGAGATAACGAACAAATCAAGGATAGACAGGATAAAGTCGAGGCTAAGGTAGAAGAGTTGGAAGGTCGCCTCCGAGATATGCAGTTGAATCGTCCAGCTACTTCGACGAGCGCACCCAAAGTAAAAACCCCATCCTTTGACGGCACGATTCCTTTCCAGGTCTTTAAGCTCCAGTTCGAAAAAACGGCTGCAGCAAATCATTGGAGCATGGAGGATAAATCCGCTGCACTATTCGTTGCATTGAAAGGACCTACGGCAGAAATCTTGCAGACTATTCCCGACTGTGAAAGGAACAGCTACGATGCGTTAATGGGTGCAGTGGAAAGACGTTATGGTAGCGAGCACCGGAGACAGATTTACCAGATGGAACTGGAGAATCGCTGCCAGAAATCCAATGAGACTTTACAGGAATTCGCCTCTGAGGTTGAAAGGTTGGCTCATTTGGCAATTGGAGATGCATCTGGTGAGCACCTCGAAAGAGTAAAAATCCAGAGGTTCATCAACGGAATGCGGGACGTGTATACCAAGCGCGAGACGTATGCAAATCCAAAGCCAACATTTGCTGAAACGGTCTCGTATGCTCAAACACGTGAAACGGCAGCGCTCCTAAGTAGACCAGCCTACAAAGCCCATCGAGTAGAAGTAGAAACACCTGACGTGATGAACGAGATCCTGAAAACACTCAAGTCGATGGCAGGGAAGAATGCTCCTGGTGCAACCGAGAGGAAGGATGGTGCTAGAAAATGTTTTAGTTGCGGAAAACCAGGCCACTTCGCACGCGAATGTAAGACGGGTACCAACAGGTCAAACAGTTCAGCAGTACGTAAACGCAGGACTAAGGATGACGAGCCCAACTCCGACCAGTCGTTAAACTAAAACGAGCCAGCAGCAAGGGGCGCACGCTGGCTCCCGCAATTGAATGCCCCATAATCTCCGTCTCGCGAATTGGCAGAAAGGCGAGCAATATTACTGTTGGTGGATATGTGGACGGACATGAGCGAGTACTAACTGTGGATACGGGCGCATCACATTCCATCATTCGATCTGATTTGGTCACTAAAGATGTAAGGCCATTACCTGGAGCAAGGTTGAGGACATCAACTGGTGAGGACACCCAAGTTGTAGGAGAGGTAACATGCAAAGTCGCAATAGGGAATGCGACGGTGTTACACAAGTTCATAGTCGCGGCGATTATGGATGAAGTCATCATTGGATTAGACTTTTTATTTGGTCAAGGTATGAAGATCGACATGAAGAACAGGATCATGACGTACGACAACATGGAAGTGCCCCTTAGGTTTGGGTATGATGGTCCGTACAGCAGCAAGCGAGTGATCCTAGAGGAAAGCGAGCAGATTCCACCGAAGTCAGAAGCAGTTGTGTGGGCAAAGATTGATGGAGATTGTGGGACAAACAAATTGTGGGTTGTTGAAGCGACACAAAATTCTACTCCGGACGTACTTATTGGTAAAACCCTGGCTAAGACGCAAAAGGATGGACGCATCCCAGTTCGAGTGCTCAATGAGTTCAAATCACCAGTCAAACTCCGAAGAGGAACTGTACTGGGGCAATGTCGAGAGGTAGAGGCAATCTTCAACTGCGAAAAGTTACCTGAAAGCGATTCCATTGGCGAGAATGACATTGCGGAAGACATTAATGCATGGACGGAAGGGTTGGAAGAAAAATACCAGCACAAGGCTAAGGAACTTCTCCGAAGATACTGCAACATATTCGACAAGGATGGCGACAAACCAGGCAGGACTAACGTTGTGAAACATCGCATTGATACTGGCGATGCAAGGCCAATCCGTCAAGCTCCTCGGAGTGTTCCACTTGCCAAACGTGAAACTGTTAGCCAAATAATAAACGAAATGAGCGAGAGTGGTGTGATTGAACCATCAGCGAGTCCATGGAGTTCGCCGGTAGTACTTGTGAAGAAGAAGGATGGTCAAATGCGGTTCTGCGTAGACTACCGGAAACTAAACGATGTGACGAAAAAGGACAGCTATCCTCTTCCCAGGATCGATGACACTCTGGACTCGTTGACTGGAACAAAGTGGTTCTCCACACTCGACCTTAAGAGCGGTTATTGGCAAGTGGAGGTAAGTGACGAGGATAAGGAGAAGACAGCTTTCAGCGTTGGAGACGGTCTGTGGCAATTCACCGTGATGCCCTTTGGATTATGCAACGCTCCTGCCACTTTTGAACGACTTATGGACCATGTGCCCAAAGGACTGCATTGGAAAACATGTTTGGTGTATCTAGACGACATTATCGTATTGGGTAAAAGCTTTGAGGAACACCTGAACAATTTGGAAGAAGTTTTCCAGAGGATAGCTGGCGCTGGTCTGAAGCTAAGTCCTAAAAAGTGCTCACTGTTCAGGAAGGAGGTGAACTACTTAGGGCACAAGGTGACAACGGAGGGCATCTGTACTGCGAAGGAAAAGATAGAAGCAGTAAAGGATTGGCCAAGACCTAGGAACCTGCACGAACTACGAAGTTTTCTTGGGCTATGCACCTACTACCGCCGATTTGTTCCGAATTTCGCCAGCGTTGCTAATAGCCTCCACGAGCTCACTAGGAAAAATAGAGCCTTCGAGTGGAACAAGGAGCAGGAGGAGGCTTTCCAGACTCTGAAGGAACGACTATGTACTGCACCTATGCTAGCGTACTGTCGCAGGTAATTGATGGGCAGGAGAAGGTAGTTGCCTACTATAGCCGGGCGATTGGAAAACCAGAGAGGAACTACTGCGTAACTCGGAGAGAACTACTAGCGTTGGTGGACTGCGTCAAACATTTCCACAAATACCTCTATGGGCAACGTTTCCGAGCTCGAACGGACCATGCAGCGCTGAAGTGGCTACTACAGTTTAAGAATCCAGAAGGACAGCTAGCTCGGTGGATTGAGAGACTGCAAAGTTATGACTTCGCTATTGAGCACCGCAAGGGAAGTGTCCACGGTAATGCTGATGCCATGTCCCGCCGACCATGTAGCCTGGAATGTAAACACTGCTCAAAAGCTGAGGGAAAAGAGGATATTATAGACGTCCGTCTAACGACAATAACACCAGCGGAAGAGTGGAAGGAAGAACAGCTACGAAAGTGTCAGCAGGAAGATCCAGATCTGGAGCTTTTGATGCATGGACTGGAGGTGGACAGGAGGCCAACTAAGGAGCAAATGACAGCGGAAAGCCCCATCGCAAAGGCGTACTGGGCACAATGGAACAGCTTAAAATTAATATCTGGCTGTTTGCATAGGGTATGGGAAAGCGAAGATGGCCAGTGCTCCCGCAACCTGATAGTAGTTCCAAGGGTAAGAATTCCGGATGTACTCAAGGAATTCCACAATGGTCCTAGTGGAGGGCACCTGGGAATCACGAAGACCCTGGAGAAGGTTAAGCAGAGGTTCTATTGGGTTGGTTGTCGGCAATCGGTCGCAGAAGTGTATTGCTAACTGCGCGGAGTGTATTGCAGCTAAGGGGCCGAAATCCAGAAGTCATGGCCAGATGAAGCAATATAACTCAGGTGCACCTTTCGAGCGGATTGCCATGGATGTAGCCGGTCCATTTCCTATGAGCGCACAGGGAAACAAATACGTCCTTGTGGTTATGGACTACTTTAGCAAATGGCCGGAGGTATACCCGATTCCAAACCAGGAAGCTAAAACAGTAGCGGAGGTATTCACCTACAATTGGGTTGCGAGATACGGTGTACCTATAGAGCTGCACTCTGACCAGGGAAGAAATTTTGAGTCGGCAGTGTTCCAAGAGATGTGCCAGATACTGGGTATCCGGAAAACTCGAACGACGGCTCTTCATCCCCAATCAGACGGCATGGTGGAACGGTTCAACCGAACCCTGGAAGAGCATTTGCGGAAGGTCGTGGACAAGAATCAAAAAGATTGGGATGTCCGCATACCCTTGTTCCTGATGGGATACCGGTCAGCAGTGCATGAAACAACGGGTAAAACTCCTGCAAGGGTAATATTCGGCAGTGAGCTCCGTTTGCCTAGTGATCTGAAGTTTGGGGTGACTGGTGATGCTAGAAGGATTGGAAAAGAGACGTCAAACATCCTGGAAGAGGAGCTGAGAGAGATACATGCTCTTGTGAGACAGCGCACACAAATTATGAGTGACAAGATGAAAGCCAGGTATGATAAGGCGATGAATTCCGAGGGTTTCCAGGAAGGAGATTTGGTGTTGCTGTATAATCCACAACGAAAGAAAGGTTTGTCCCCAAAACTACAATGCAACTGGGAAGGTCCGTATAAGGTCGTAAAACGGCTAAATGGGATAGTGTATCGGATCCAGACCGTTGGGAGACCAAGAAACAAGATGAAGGTGGTCCACTTGGAAAGGCTTGCAGCGTTTGGAACCGCAAGTGTGTCTGATCGGGACGATCAGACTTAGGTGGAGGGCAGTGTGGCGAATACTGCGGCAACACAAAGCGAACAACGAGAAATAGGCAGAATGTTCGAGGAATGACGTAGAATGTTCCACAAAGAGAAACGTCAAGTTGGATGAA
>NW_023467690.1:0-1016 GCF_013731165.1 Rhagoletis pomonella
AATTTTGATTTAAGTGACCTATGCTCTTCACTTAAATAAAAATTAAATCAGAATAACCACACTCAGAGGTGTTACACGTTTAATCAGCTGATCATTGTGTATCTGCTGCTTACTTGTATACCAGCCCTGCTTTTACAACACGGCTTTCCAAAGCTTTCACAAGCTCTCAGTACAAATGAGAGCTTTCGCGGGTTTAGTCTGTTTTACAACACATTTTTACTCACTTAAATAAATAGATTATTGAAACTGAATATAATTTAAATGAGAATTAAATAAAAAATTAAATTAAAGTTAATTTAGTGCACGTCATTAAGTGATGCATTCGCTGACTGTTCATTCATATATCCAGGCCTAACCGCCAACAAGGTGTAAGCGATATTTTTTTTTCAAAATTTTATTTTTGATGCAGAAATGGATCTACATTTCTACATCAGAAATAAGATTTTGAAAAAATGTCACGCCACCGAAAGCTATGGCTTTTGTCGATCTATAAGGCAATTTGCGACTCCTAAAATGTTGTTTGAAATTTTTAAATTTTCGTGGATACCTTTATTTTGTAATTAACTAGTCGAAGGAGGTAATTCACACCAATATATGGGGCGTTCCATACCAAAACGGACGGGGTTCACACTTCATGTGTTTGATTTGTTTCACATTTGTAGGGTTGATGAATAAACATAAATAATAAATAAATATGAAATTTGAGCTTGTTTAACGCATTTTGAGAAACTTTACAGCACAAAAACAAAAATAAAAAATCGATTTAATAGTTTTCCATATACATATTTCGAGAACGGGGCGACGCAAAAAATCACACATACACACATCAAAATTCTCTATGAAAAGAAATATTTAAAAAATTGATTTTCTTGAAAAATTTTTCACATATCTACTCATTTTTTGATAAAAAAAAAAATAGTTTTTGAAAATATGCCATATCAAAAAAAATTTAACAAATCGCAATGGTAGCTCTGAGTATTGCGCAATATTTAAGTTTAGTATTATGAGGTCCACTC
>NW_023467690.1:1026-6426 GCF_013731165.1 Rhagoletis pomonella
AATTGTTCGAAAGTTTTCGGAATTGTTCGAAAGTTTTCGGAATTGTTGGAAAGTTGTCGGAATCGTTCGCAATTATTTGGAAGTTTTCGGAATCGTTCGAAAGTTGTCGGAATTATTCGGGAGTTTTCAGAATTGTAAGATAGTTTTCGGAATTGTTCTAAAGTTTTCGGAATTATTTGAAATTAATCGGAAGTTTTCAGCACTATTCGGAAGTCTTCGGAATTATTCGAAAGTTTTCGGAACTACATATTTGGACATTTTTATAATTACTCGGAATGTTTCGAAAATATTCGAAAACCTTCGGAGCATTTTTGGGCATTAGTTAGAATTTGTATCTGTTTTTTTTCTGAATCTTAGGGTTTTCCAGAATTTTTTTCGGTCAAAAGGACATTTAAATCTTAACTGTCCCTTTTATGAATGGCTAAATAAAAAGAAGAGAATCAGTTTAGTTAGCCTTGTGTGGAGTTCTATTCTAAATGTAGCCTGTTTAATGAACTAGTCTAAGAAAACCAGATACTGTATTGATAAACATATTTACTTAACCATGTATGCTTGCATAATACTGATTTTTTATGTGTTACATACTTCTGAACAAGTTAAAAACACTTTCTTTGTTTTATTTTCAGGTGAGTTTCGAATTTCTTGAGCTGCTTCTTTTATGCTGTAAGTTATAGATTTAATATTTTATTGTACTTTTTATAACATAAGCTGTATAGGCAGAAAAGGAAGAGGATGGAGATAACGCAAAATTCTGGTTCCTAGACGCACGTGGTATAAAAGACATAAAAAATCTTGTTTTTTTAAAGTAAAATCGTTATTAAAGAAAACCTTCTTAATTTCATGAGTCGTATTTTTAAATGTATGAGACAATATCTTTTTAACATCGTCAGCGTAGCTTATTATTGTATTGTTCAATTAAGAAACTTTTATAGAAGAAAAATCTTTTCTAAAAAAAAAAAAATAAGAAATACCTAATTGCGAGGTTCTATAAATGGCTGCCGACAGATAAAACGTCAGGAAGGTCAAACAACTCTTCAAAAACGCCATATTTCAGAATTTTATTAAAAAACACCCTATCTCAGAATTTGGTTAAAGAACGCACTATCTCACTTCAAAATGTATAGAAAATGAACTGATATAGGGCGTTTTTGAAACGAACTTTGAAATAGGGCGTTTTTCAACCAAATTCCGAAATAGGGCGTTCTTGAAAAGTTTTTTGAGATAGGGCGTTTTCGAACTGGCTGCCGAGATAGGTCGATTTTCCACTCAGCAGTCGATTTATTCATAAATAAATTATAGAGCGAACCCTTTTCTACCTTGTTAAAACCTCACTGAAACCAGCGGAGAGGTTGAATCGAGCTTTACGTCTAAGACGACGGAGTCGATATGCAACCGCCCGACTATGACTAGGGCGATTACGCGGTTGAAAAACAACATAGCTGCTGTAGCTGGAGCCTGCCAGCGAGCTATTAACGTGTGGCGGCGAGTAGCTGATAGGGTGCATGCATCAACTCTAATGCAAAATATGGTCGGATGTACGTCCAATGACTGGAGTTGTTGTGGAAAGGGTTATTAGCATATAATTTCCGTTGCTGTTGTTCTCGGACACTTATCGTCGGGACAGAGAAAATAAGTGTTACATTAATTTTTTGGCTCAAACTAACTCAAAATATACTAGCACCTATACCAATATCTAATTCTGCTTATACTGGTATGTATGTACGAAATAAAGCTTAATATAATAAAATAAAATATAATAAAATAGCTTACTTTTAACCGACTTCCAAAAAAGGAGGAGGTTATCAGTTCGTCGGAATATTTTTTTCGATAATTCTTTTTGCGTCGCAAAGGTAGTGTCTCAGAGGTGGTCCCATACTAATCTGGTTAAGATCCGATCAGTGGATCATGAGATATATATATGTATATATTTTTATATGAGAGTTGAAGTCGGTTTTTTTTTGCTAAAAATTACTTGTTCGTGTATCATATTATGAAAGTGCACTTCTTCTTCGTTGTCATAAATGCTCGCACATGTATGTATGCCTAACGCTTTTCTTCCACTTATGTACGTCTGCTTTTATTTTTCTGTCTTTCAATAATCCACAAATGAAGACACTTAAAAATAAAAGTCCCTACCAAAGTGTCTTTGCCTAAGGAAACTTTAAGTGGTTGATAAATAATCCACAGCAGAAAACACAAAGAGATCACAAAGTGAGAAACACTATAACAAATAAGTGGAGAAGGCTATTTTCGATCTCTGCTTCTAAGCATCGGCTTTAAAGTCTTATTAATAGAATTAACACACACCATCAATTTGTCGATTTAAAAGCCTCTTTCGACAGCACGAACAAAAATTGCATTCTTGTCGCGATGTCTCAGCTTATTATACTCGCGAAACTAATATGGCTGTGGTAAATGACGTTGAGACATACATACCACCAGAATTGGGGAAATACCTTTCCTAGCCGTTCAATACCAAATTAGGTTTCAGACAGGACGACTCTTTATCGTGCGCAAAATTGAATATTTGGACATCAAAAGTGATATTCCACCGTTAAATACACGTATGAATTCTCTAATAACAAAAGTTTCTCAAATTCAATTAGTTCGTCTATTCCCCGTTTTACAAATCTAGTAAATTGTTCAATTTGGTAGCAATAGTGAAAGTAAATTAAAAATTTGTGAAACCAAAAACAGGCCTGTTTATTTTCATATTTAAGCAAATCACGTAATTTTCTTTTATATTTCAACTAAATAAATCATTACAATTTAATGGGCTTGCTGTAGCATCAAAATGTCAAGTATTTTGCGAAAACCTATTATTCCACTACAAGCCTTTTACATTCTTTTTTTTTCCAGCTAAATATTTACTGCAAAGTAAAAATGATTAATTGCGCGCAAAGTAATTAAAAACTACTACTACTCAAACTACTCAATTACTAAATAGTATGTAGTTGCATGCATCATAGGCGCACAACAACTAACATAACATGCACGCGCGCGCTCCTAAAAGTATACCATAATAATAATAAACTAAAAATGCGATGCGCGTTGCGGTTGAACGTTGCAGTGCAACAATTCAATTGCCATATTGCAATTATATCATGAAAATACAATTTTCTCTAATGCACATAAGCTACTAGTGCAGCAACAAAACAACTACATGGGGAAAAAATCCAAAATGAATGCGCTAACAAGCTCTTACTTGAGCCCCAACAACGACAACGACAAATGCAGTAAGTGCATACCACAGCAACAAACAGATGACAAGTTATTATTGTTCGTGTGCACACATGTGAACATTATCATCATATTATTTTTATTTTCATTGCCATGCAATAACAATAATCATCTGCGAAGGCTGAGTGGCGGTCGGGCCGGCATATCAACAGACAGACAACTGAGGATTGCTAGGAAGCATGGAGAGAGGGGGGAGTTTAGAACAGTAGTTGGATTGCTTGCTGGATGGTTGATGAGTGTCTGCGTTGCAGTAGTGGGCGTAATGTGCACAGAGCATGGGCATTTGTACATACATACATTAGGGTGCATCACCAAAAAAGGAAACAATTTATTATATAATAAAGTTATAGTTTAAAAAACTAAAACCTCCCTATTATAATTGCCATTCGTACTGTCATCAGGTATGTAACTTGAGAATAGAAATCGCTGCATCTTTTAGGCGCATCAATATTACATAGTTACATCCCGAGCTAATAAAAGCTTGGTAAAAATCGGTACTATTTTATTATATTTTAAGACTCGCCAAAATATTTCAAAAAAATAGTAAGATTTACATAAGCTGGACCGATTTGAAAATACCACCAAAAATCGTTAATTTTTTTTTTCAAAAAATCGCTTCAGACGATAAAAGAGCTTAAGCTTAAAAGTAGATACTGCATAAAAATTTTCGAACATTTTCCAACGAAATCAAAATAGTGCGATTTTTGGGCGTCCGCGTATTTTCAAATTGGTCCAGCTCACATAAATCTCAAAAGGTTTCTGAAATATTTTGACGAAAGTCTTAAAATATAATAAAACAGTACAGTAGATGAAAAAACAGTACCGATTTTTTTTTTTGTATGGAGAGTGCTGCACTCGAATATGCACACATATACTTGTAGATAAGTAGGTATGTGACCGTCATGCAACTGTAGTTATTCAGTCCCTACAACAAACTGCTTGCAACAGAAATGTGTTATGCGCGCTTTTGAATGCGGTAAATATGGTTATTGTATGCAAATGTATGTATGTATGTGTGTTTGTGATTGTGTGGGGCTTTCGTAAGTATCTGTAAAACGTGAACATCAGTGCCATCCTTGTCGGCCATGAAATTCAATCAACAACAACGAACATCTAGCAACCTGCAACCTGTTGCGTCAACCGCTGCTGGCGACGCTAAAAAATACGAATAAACTGTCCTGCTGGCGGCGGGCTCTAGGAATATTCATGGCAGCGGATTGTTGCATAAAAATAACGGTATAAGTTATGAGTTACATGACGCGCAGGAAGGGAGCGACTAGATATACATAGACCGACCGGGCGCTACGATGCACTGGAGCAGACAAACATTCACTCCGTAGACACATACATACATACATATGTATGTATGCAGGTACCATATGGGCGTGTGAACAGTAAAATATTTCTACGGTTGTTTGTTCCTTGAACATTTTAATGGACTTGTAGGCTTTTACGTTTTACAGAAACAAAAAGTATGTATATATTTGTGAAAAAAAAACAACCCCCGCCATAAAAATAAGTATACATAATAGCAACAAATGGCTCCGACGGTGGCAATAGCTGTCAAACAGTGAAGAGATACGTGCATACATTTGTATGTATGTATGCATATAGACATATTTCCACCGCTCGATGCTCTTATGCTTGGTATAGGGTGAGTCAATTGAACTGTTTTTATAAGCTTTTATGTTACTTGCAATAGGGGTATTCCGGCGTTAGTGCGAAATGCGAAATTTCAAAATTTGATTAACAACAACACAGTCTAAAATCTCGTATCAGTAATGGCATTTCACTCTATACCAACCATATGCAAATGCAATGACTGATGCGAGATTTCCGGTTGAGTTGTTGTTGATAAAATTTTGCAATTTCACATTTCGCACCGTTGCAATTACTCTTTCGTATTAACGCCTGAATACCCCTAATGTTTGTGTACTTGTTTGGGGCAAATCTTGCAATTGATTTTTGACCAACTCCCCGATGAGCTAGTGCCGCTAAAATTCAAAATTAGCAAGAATGATGAATTAATCCGCCAGATGGCGCAGGACTCGAAATGGTTCAAAAAGTCGTATTAATGAACCGATTCGGTTTGTATTTAGAAGATATTATGTGGAAAGTAGGGCTGTGCGATTAATTGATTATTCAAAATTTTAATTAATC